>NW_026867890.1:659901-773141 GCF_020745735.1 Hemiscyllium ocellatum
CTTGCTCCCTCTCTCTCTCTCTCTCTCACTTGCTCCCTCTCTCTCTCTCTCTCTCTCTCTCACTTGCTCCCTCTCTCTCACTCGCCACCTCTCTCTCGACACCTCTCTCTCTCTCTTGCTACACTCTCTCTCTCGCCCCCTCTCTCTCTCTCGCCCCTCTCTCCCTCTCTCTCTCTCTCCCCCTTCTCACTTTCTTGCCCCTCTCTCTCTCGACCCCCATCTCTCTCTAGCGCTCCCTCTCTCTCTCTCGCCCGCCTCTTTTTCCAGTCCACCTCTCTCTCTCTTACCCCCCCTCTCTCTGTCTCTCATTCCCTCTCTCTCTCTCGCCCCCTTCTCTCTCTCTCGCCCCCTTCTCTCTCTCTCTCACACCCCTCTCTCTCTCGGCCCCCATCTCTCTCACTCGCCCCTCTCTTTCTCGACACCTCTCTCTCTCACTCCCCTCTCTCTCTCACTCCCCTCTCTCTCTTTCTCTCGTCCCCCTCTCTCTCTCGACCCCCCACTCTCTCTATCGCCCCCTCTCTCTCGACCCCCCACTCTCTCTATCGCCCCCTCTCTCTCACCCGCCTCTCTTTCTTGTCCCCCCTCTCTCTCTCCCCCCTTCTCTCTCTCTCGCCCCCTTCTCTCTCTCTTGCCCCTCTCTCTCACTCGCCCCCTCTCTCTCGCCCCCTCTCTCTCGCCCTCTCTCTACACTCTCACTCGCCCCCCTCTCTCTCTCGCCCCTCTCTCTCACTCGCCCCCTCTCTCTATCACCCCCTTTCTCTCTCGCCACCTCTCTCTCGCCCCCTCCCTCTCGCCCCCTCTCTCTCTCGCCACCTCTCTCTCTCGCCCACCTCTCTCTCTCTCATCCACCCTTTCTCTCTCTCGCCCGCCTCTCTCTCTCTCGCACTCCCCTCTCTCTCTCGCACTCCCGTCTCTCTCTCGCACTCCCCTCTCTGTCTCTCGTCCTCTCTGTCTCTCGTCTCCTCTCTCTCTCGCCACCCCCTCTCTCTCTCTCGCCACCCCCTCCCTCTCGCCCACCTCTCTCGTCTCCCTCTCTTTCTCTCATCCACCCTTTCTCTCTCTCTCTCGCCTCTCTATCTCTTGCGCCTCTCTCTCTCGCACCCCCCTCTCTCTCTCTCTCGCACCCCTCCTCTCTCTCTCGCACCCCCTCTCTCTCTCTCGCACCCCTCTCTCTCTCTCTCGCACCCCTCTCTCTCTCTCGCACCCCCCTCTCTCTCTCTCGCCACGCCCTCCCTCTCGCCCCCTCTCTCTCTCTCTCGCCACCCGCTCTCTCTCGCCCCTCTCTCTCATCCACCCTTTCTCTCTCTCGCCTACCTCTCTCTCTCTCACCCCCTCTCTTTATCCCCCCCCCTCTCTCTCGCTCCCCTCTCTCTCTCTCTCTCGCCCCCCTCTCTCTGTCTTGCCCTGCTCTCTCTCGCCCCTCTCTCTCTCTCGCTCCCGCCTCACTCTCTCTCGCCCCCTCTCTCTCTCACTCTCGCCCCCCTCTCTCTCCCTCGCCACCTCTCTCTCGCCCCCTCTCTCTCGCCTCCCCTCTCTCTCCCTCCCCCACTCACCACCCCCTCTCTCGCCACCACCTCTCTCTCGCCCCCTCTCTCTCTCACACCCCCCTCTCTCTCTCACACCCCCCTCTCTCTCTCACACCTCCCTGTCTCACTCGCCTTCTCTCTCTCTCTCTCTCTCTCGACCCCCCTCTCTCTCTCTCGCTCGACCCCTCTCTCTCTCTCTCGCTCGCCCCTCTCTCTCTCTCACTCGACCCCTCTCTCTCTCTCGCGCCCTCTCTCTCTCTCGCGCCCTCTCTCTCTCACTCGCCCCCCTCTCTCTCTCGCCACCCTCTCTCGCCCCTCTCTCTATCGCCCCGCCCCCCCTCTCTCTCTCGCCCCCCTCTCTCTCGCACCTCTTTCTCTCTCCCTCCCCTCTCTCTCTGTCTCTCGTCCCCTCTCTCTCTCTTGACCCCTCTCTCTCTTGCCCCCTTCTCTCTCACCCCACTCTCTCTCACCCCACTCTCTCTCTCTGTTTCTCGTTCCCTCTCTCTCTCTCGCCCCCTCTCACTCTCTTGCCCCCCTCTCTCTCTCACCCCACTCTCTCTCTCTGTTTCTCGTCCCCTCTCTCTCACTCGCCCCTCTCTTTCTCGACCCCCTCTCTCTATCGCCCCCGTCTCTCTCTCTCTTGCCCCTCTCTCTCTCCCGCCGCGCGCGCTCTCTCTCTCTCTCTCTCTGTCTCTCTCTCTCTCTGTCTCTCTGTCTCTCTCTCTCTCTGTCTCTCTCTCTCTCTCCCGCACCCCCCTCTCTCTCTCTCACTCCCCTCTCTCTCGCCTCTCTCTTTCTCGACCCCTTCTCTCTATCGCCCCGTCTCTCTCTCTCTCCCGCCACGCGCTCTCTCTCTCTGTCTCTCTCTCTCTCTCTCTCTCTCTGTCTCTGTCTCTCTCTCTCTCTCCATCTCGCACCCCCTCTCTGTCTCACTCCCCTCTCTCTGTGTCTCTCATCCCCTCTCTCTCTCTCGCCTGCGTCTCTCTCTCTCTCTCTCTCTCTCTCTCGTGTCCCCTCTCTCTCTCTCGCCCCCTTTCTCTCACTCGCCACCTCTCTCTCTCGCCCCCTCTCTCTTGCCCCCTCTCTCGCTACACTCTCTCTCACCCCCTCTCTCTCTCTCGACCCCCCTCTATCTATCGCCCCCTCTCTCCCTCTCGCCCCCTTCTCTCTCTCTCGCACCCCTCTTTCTCTCTCGCACCCCTCTTTCTCTCTCGCCCCTCTCTCTCTCGACCCCCCCCTCTCTCTCTATCGCCACCTCCCCTCTCTCGCCCCCTCTCTCTCGCCCCCTTCTGTCTCTCTCACCCCCTCTCTCTCTTTCGACCCCTCTCTCTCTCTCGACCCCCTCTCTCTCTCGACCCCCTCTCTCTCTATCGCCCCCTCTCCCCCTCTCTCTCTCGCCCTCCTATCTTTCTCGTCCCCCTCTCTCTCTCTCACCCCCTCTCTCTCTCTGTCTCTCGTCCTCTCTCTCTCGCCCCCTTCTCTCTCTCTTTCGCCCCCTCTCTCTATCTCTCACTCGCCCCTCTCTCTCCCTCTCTCGCCCCCCTCACACCCCTCTCACTCTCCCTCTCTCACCCCTCTCTCTCTCTCTCGTCCCCCTCTCTCTCTCTCTCTCTCACCCCTCTCTCTCTGTCTCTCGTCCTCTCTCTCTCTCGCCCCCTTCTCTGTCTCTCTCTCTCGCCCCTCTCTCTCTCTCTCTCTCTCGCCCCCCTCTCTCTCTCTCGCCCCTCTCTCTCTCTCGGCCCTTTCTCTCCCCACTCTCTCTCGCTCGACCCCTCTCTCTCTCTCGCTCGACCCCTCTCTCTGTCACCCCTCTCTCACTCGTCCCCCCTCTCCCTGTCCCCCCTCCCTGTCCCCCCTCCCTGTCCCCCCTCCCTGTCCCCCCTCTCCCTCTCCTTCTCCTCTTCTGTCTGTGCGCCATTCTCTATCCAGCTTTCTCTGTCCCCCTCTCTTTCCCCCATCTGTCAGTCCTCTTCTCTCTGTTCCCCTCTCTCTGCCCACAACTCTGTGACCACCCTCTCTTTATCCCCCTCTCTCTGTTCCTCTCTCTTTGTCCCCTCTCTTTGTCCCCCCTCTCTCTGTCCTCACTCGCTCTGTCCCCGTCTCTCTGTCCCCCCGCCCCCCTCTCTCTGGTCCCCCTCTCTCTGTCCTCTTCTCTCTGTCCCCTTCTCTCTGTCCGCCCTCTCTCGGCCCCCCTCTCTCTGTCACCCGTATCTCTGTCCCGCTGTCTCTGTTCACTTCTCTCTGTCCCCCCTCACTCGGTCACACCCTCGCTCTGTCCACTCTCCCTGTTCCCCTCTCTCTGTCCCTCCTCTCTCTGTCCCCCTGTCTCTGTCCCCATCTCTCTGTCCCCTTCTTTCTGTTCACTTCTCTCTGTTTCCCTCACTCTCCCCTTCTCACTCTCCCCTTCTCTCTGTCCGCCCTCTCTCTGTCCGCCCTCTCTCTCTCTCTCCATCTCTCAGTCGTCTTCTCTGTTCCCCTCTCTCTGCCCACAACTCTCTGACCCCCTCTCTTTATCCCCTCTCTCTCTGTTCCTCTCTCTCTGTTCCTCTCTCTGTCCCCCTCTCTCTGTTAACCCTGTCTTTGTCCCCCCTCTCTGTCCCTCCTCTCTCTGTCCCCCCTCTCTCTGTCCCCACTCGCTCTGTCCTCCGTCTCTCTCTGTCCCCACTCGCTCTGCCCCCCATCTCTCTCTCTACACTTTCTCTCTGTCCGCACCCTCTCTCCATCCCCTTCTCTCTGTTCCACTCACTCTGTCCCCCTTCTCTCTGTCCCCTTCTCTCTGTCCCCCTCTCTCTGTTCCCCTCTCTCTGTCCCCCTCTCTCTGTTCCCCTCTCTCTGCCCACAACTCTCTGTCCCTCCTCTCTCTGTCCCCCCTCTTTTTTTCCTCCTCTCTCTCTCTCACTCTCACTCGTTTCCCCTCTCTTTGTCACCCTCACTCTGTCACCCACTCTCACTGTCCCCCACCTCTCTGTCCCCCCCCATCCCCTCATCTCTCGGTTCCCCCCGCTCTCCGTCCCCATTCGCTCTGCCCTCCGTCTCTCTGTCCCCACTCGCTCTTTTCCCCCTCTCTCTGCCCCCCTCTGTCCGCACCCTCTCTCCGTCCCATTCCCTCTGTTCCCCTTCTCTCTGTTCCCCTTCTCTCTTTATCCCCTTCTCTCTGTTCCCCTTCTCTCTTTATCCCCTTCTCTCTGTCCCCCTCTCTCTGTCCCCCTCTCTCTGTTCCCCTTCTCTCTGTTCCCCTCTCTTTATCCCCTTTTCTCTGTTCCCCTTCTCTCTGTTCCCCTTCTCTCTTTATCCCCTTCTCTCTGTCCCTCCTCTCTCTGTTCCCCCTCTCTCTGTTCCCCTTCTCTCTGTTCCCCTTCTCTCTGTTCCCCTTCTCTCTGTTCCCCTTCTCTCTTTATCCCCTTCTCTCTGTTCCCCTTCTCTCTGTTCCCCTTCTCTCTTTATCCCCTTCTCTCTGTTCCCCTCTCTCTGTCACCCTCTCTTTATTCCCTTCTCTCTGTCCCCCTCTCTTTATCCCCTTCTCTCTGTTCTCCTTCTCTCTGTTCCCCTTCTCTCTGTTCCCCTTCTCTCTGTTCACCACCTCTCCCATCCCCTCTCTCACCCTCTGTCTTCCTCTCGCCCTCCCCTCCCTCCCTCCCTCATCTCTCTCGCCCTCCCCTCCCTCCCTCATCTCTCTCGCCCTCCCCTCCCTCCCTCATCTCTCTCACCCCCCTCCCTCCCTCATCTCTCTCCCCCTCCCCTCCCTCCCTCCCCTCTCTCGCCCTCCACTCTAGCCTCCTCCGTTCTCTCCCCTCTCTCGCACTCCCCTGTCGCAATCCCCTCTCTCGCCCTCCCCTCCCTCTCTCCCTTGTCTCGCCCTCCCCTCTCTCGCCCTCAATTTCCTACCCTCTCTCGTCGTCCTCTCTCTCACCTTCACCCTTCTGTCACCCTCCCCTCCCTCTCTACCCTCTCTCGGCCCCTCCCTCCCTCTTGCCCTCCCCTCTTTCCCCCTCCCCATTGTCTTGCCCTCCCCTCTCTCGCCCGCTCCTTCCCTCTCAACCTCACCTCCTTCACTCCCCTCTTTCGCTCTCCCCTTTATCGCCTTACCCCTCTCACACTCCCCTCTCTCACCCTCACTCCTCTCTCGCCCTCCCCTCCCTCACTTCCCTCTCACACCCTCACCCTCCTTCACGCCCTCCCCTCCCTCCTTCCCCTCTCTCGCCCTCTCCTCTCTCGCCCTCTCCTCTCTCGCCCTCTCCCTTCCACCCTCCTCTCTCTCCCTCCTTCTCTCGTCCCCTCACCTCTCTCGTCAACCCCTCCCTCTCCTCTCTCGCCCTCTCCTCTCTCGCCCTCTCCCTCCCTCTCGCCTTCACCTCCCTCTCCCCTCACTCGCACTCCTCTCTCTCGCTCTCCCCACTTTCTCGCCCTCCCCCCATCTCGGACACCCCTCCCTTCCCTCTCCTCACTCGCTCACCCCTCTCTCGCCATCTCTCTCTCTCTCGCCATCTCCTCTCTCTCGCCCTCCTCCTCTCTCGCCCTCCTCCTCTCTCGCACTCCAGTCTCTCGCCCTCCCCCCTCTCTCCCCTCCCCTCTCTCACACTCCCTACCTCTCGTGCTCCTCTCTCTTGCCCTCCCCTCCCTCACTTCCCTGTCTCATCCTCCCCTCTCTCAACCTCTCCCCTCTCTCTCTCCCTCCCCTACCACCCTCCCCTCTCTCGCCCTCGCCCTCTCCCTTTTCCTCCCCCTCTCTCGTGCTCCCTCTCTCTCCCATCCCCTCTTTCGGCCTCTCCCTCACTCTCGACATCCCCTCCCCACCCTCCGTCCCATCTCTCGCCCTCCCCTATCTCACCCTATCTCTCCCTTGCCCCCTCTCTCTCCCCCCGCTCCTTCACTTTCCCTCCCCCATCTCTCACTCTTGACCCCCCTCAATCTGTCTCTCTCTCTCTCCCCCACCTTCCTCCGTTTCTCTCTGACTGAATCCCTCTCCCTCCTGTCCCTCCCTCCCTCCATCTCTCTGACACACTCTGTCTCCCTGGTCCTTCCCTCTCCCTCTGACCCAGAGACTGGGGATGTTTGAGGGTGAGGCTGCATGTGGGGGAGGGGAAAATGGGGTAGGGATGGAATTGTGTGAGGGAGACTGCGACGGCATGAGAGAGAGAGAGGGGGAGAGGGAAAGTGGAGTCAGGTGGAGAAACCGGGATTGGGTGTGTGTGTGAGGGAGAGAAGGGGATGAGGGAAAGGTTTGGAAAAGAGTGTGTGCTGAAAGAGAGAGAGAGAGAGAGAATTGAGGAGAAAGAGTAGGGGAGAGATAATGGGGAGTCCAGGCCCAGTGGGGGGAACAGAGGGCGTTAACCCCAGCTCCTGAGCTCAGGGCGCGGTGCCCTCCCCTTCCCTGAGGACCAGGACTCGGGGCTGAGTCTGTCTCTCTCCAGCTCAGCTTCTCCAACACAAAGACACACAACAACATCGGTCCCTCTGCTGCTCGGCACGCTTTCATCAGCATTTTTATTGGTTACAAATGGAAGTGATGGATACAGTCAGTGGGATGGTGCCTTTTCTCACTGGCCCCTGAGTTGTGAGAAACATTGAAATGTTTCCCTGTAACCCCCCTGTGGGATAAGGATAGATAAAACAGCGCTCCCCTCAGTCTGTTACCATAGCGACAGGCTGCTCCATCGCTGAAACACTGAACTGAAATGAGAAAATCCCGGATGGTGTGATTAATGAGGGAATTTGATGGATGGATGGATTTGGGTGAAGGGATATTTCAGCACATTCTTCAGCTGCTGCCTGAACTTAGTCTGGGTCACGGCATAAATCGCGGTGTTTGTGCAGCAACTGAGGAGCTGCAGCATGAAGCCCAATTCCTGTACAAAGGGATGGAGATACACAGGGGTATCCACAATAGCATACATCCGTCTCCATATAGAAAACAGCATTAACGTTGACCATAACAGGATGAAATTAGCCGAGATCACAAACAGTAAAATGATGGATTTTTTTCGGTTTCTCATTTCAGTGTCAGACTGAGCGTCCCCATTGGTGTGAGCGCGGAGTCTCCTGCGGGCTCTGCTGGTCACTAAAATGTGTCTGACGGTGAGAACATTGAGCAGCAGAATCAGGAGAAATGGGACACCCGGGGTTAGAATGTGGTGGAGGAACTCGATTGTGACCCAGACACTGGACAATACAACAGCGTCTGTTACATCACAAAACCAGGGGGCGTTCCCCAGCCGATACCGAGCCGTGAGCATAAAATACCAGGAAATGTTCTTTAAACAGCTCAGCACAGTCACTGCTCCCAGAACCACAGCCGCTGTTTTCTCACTGCAATATTTACTTTTCAGCTTCTGGCAACAAATGGCCACAAACCGATCAAAGGTGAAAGTGACGGTGAACCAGACAGAGCAGTCAGTGGCTGCATAAAGCAGGACGGCGTGGATATTACACACGGGGACGGAGTACAGGAAATGAAACTGTTCCCAATAAACAATGGGAATGTGTCTCAGGATCAGGTCGAGGATAATGACCAGGAGATCCGCCGCTGCCATGGCCCCCAGGTAACGTCTGACACATGGAGACAATCCACAATCTTTATAAAGCAGGACGTAGATGGTCACTACGTTAACTGTGAGGAAGGAAAACAAACCCATTATCCATCAGCCTGGAGGCAATGGGACCCGTGTGATCGGGGACCCAGTGAGATTTTCAAATGTGTCCCTGTATTCAGGGATTTATTAAAATAATTGGAGCTGGAATAACAAACGGGAAGGTCGGAATTACTGACAAAAATGTGACATAAACCACAATAAACCCTCCCTCCCCAAACACACGGAGACACATCCATAAGGACAGATGGTTTCTAGAACATTCCCACACACTTAATCACTCGAGAGCAGACACAGGTCACTCCTTCCCAGTTCCTAATACGGAGGGTGGGAACGTTGCTGTCCTGAAGGATTCTCTCCCAGTTTCCTGAAGACAAACGGAGTTTGGGAATTTCTGTATTTTGGTCTAAATTGTGGTCGATCCTGTGTCGTGGAGAATATAAACCCAGGAAAAACGTGTTCACCCCTTTAACTGCCTGAGGGGCCTTCGGAACAGTGTCTCCTTCTCCCTGGAACGGGATCTCTTCCCTCGGGATCTTATCGTTTGTTCAATTCACTGACGTCCGGCCGTTCACAAACAAACAACGTCAGGGACAGAACGTTCCGGGGAATGTCAGTTATAGAATGTCAGGGGCAGAACGTTCCGGGGAATGTCAGTTATAGAATGTCAGGGTCAGAACGTTCCGTGGAATGTCAGTTATAGAATGTCGGGGACAGAACGTTCCGGGGAATGGCGGTTATAGAATGTCAGGGACAGAACGTTCCGGGGAATGTCAGTTATAGAATGTCAGGGGCAGAACGTTCCGGGGAATGTCAGTTATAGAATGTCAGGGACAGAACGTTCCGGGGAATGTCAGTTATAGAATGTCAGGGGCAGAACGTTCCGGGGAATGTCAGTTATAGAATGTCGGGGACAGAACGTTCCGGGGAATGTCAGTTATAGAGTATCAGGTAACCCCTTGACCTGTCCATCTCCTTTCTCCCCAACCCACTGCAGCAACATGATGTACTGTGCACAGGCTACATATCTGTCCAGTACCGGGAGCTGTACATCTCACAGCATTGTATTATCTATAAATCTCAACCAGACAGTCTGGCCAGCACAGAGACCTGTGCAGTGATCACCCGTGAATTCATCTGTAACCCAGGAGCAGTTACCCTCCCAGCATATAGGGCTGTGTACACCATCCCAGTGCATTGATCTGTACCCCAGGAGCAGTTACCCTCCCAGCATGTAGGGACTGTGTGCACCATCCCAGTGCATTGATCTGTAACCCAGGAGCAGTTACCCTCCCAGCATGTAGGGCTGTGTGCACCATCCCAGTGCATTGATCTGTAACCCAGGAGCAGTTACCCTCCCAGCATGTAGGTCTGTGTACACCACCCCAGTGCATTGATCTGTAACCCAGGAGCAGTTACCCTCCCAGCATGTAGGTATGTGTACACCACCCCAGTGCATTGATCTGTAACCCAGGAGCAGTAACTCTCCCAGCATGTAGGACTGTGTACCCCACCCCAGTGCATTGATCTGTAACCCAGGAGCAGTTACCCTCCCAGCATGTAGGACTGTGTACCCCACCCCAGTGCATTGCTCAGTAACACTGTGTTAGATCCCTGCCCAGTGTGGGGAAACTTGCAGCCCGTGCTGGAAGTGACAGGATTTACAGCTCCCACCCATTTACAGCTCTATACCCCATTGGGCCATAACAAGGGAATGCTGTGGGTGTGAACATCACTGCCAGAGAGAGATAGCAGGGGAATCAGTTTAAATATCACCACATGGGAGGGGTTTGGGGTATAGACAGAGAGGGGGAGACTGAGAGACAGTGTCATGGAAGGATGTGTTCCCAGCTTTCAGAATGCTGAAATGTAGACACTTCGATAGGATCCAGTAACATGAGCCAGTCTTCCCAGGAAAAATGGAAAAAAGGGAGATTGGTGTGAGGTCAGATGAGCATTTGTTCTGCATCTTTATAACTGGAATTGGTTTCAACAGAATCTATGACTCATTGGGCAGATTCTAACAAAAACTCATCTTTGTTTGAGTTTCCGTGAGTGTGACAGAGGGATTATCTGCTGAGGCTGAGCTAGTTTCCTGGTGCTATCGTATTGGACTCACCTCATCAACTATCCACCACAGATAAGGGTCACTGTATTCTCTTTTCTCCCTCACACTCACTGTATATCTGTTATAGCACTGACCACCGGACAAGGCTCTTGCTCCATCACTCTCATTGCCACATGCAGCACCTTCTCTCTCTCTCCCCTCTCTCTCTCCCTCTGCCCGCTTCTACCTCTTGCTCCCTCCCTCTCCTTCCCTCCACTACACCCCCTATATTAATAACACTGCACTGATACAATAGTGGAATGTGTCCCTCCGGACACCTCACCATGTTTTCTGTCTGTCTTTCTTTCTTTCTTTTTTTCTTTCTGTCTGTCTCTCTGTCTGTCTCTCTGTCTCTCTCTCTCTGTCTGTCTCTCTCTCTCTCTCCATCACCCCGTCCACTTTACACCCCATATTAATAACACTGTGGACTGACTCTCCTCGTGCACCTCACCATGAAGCTGTCCCCCACCAACACCAGTGCTAACAGCAGGGCCACCCACCCCCACCCTATCTCCCTCCCTTTCTCCCATACGAGGAGAAACAGCCTGGAATAGGACAGAAAGGGCCAAGCCGGGTGGTGGAGTATCCATTCCCTCACCACCTCCACCCCGCCATGTGGGGAGGATCCTGGTTGGAGCCGGAGAGGACCGGGACGCCTTGTGTGAAGTTTCTGAAACATCCGCGTCCCACCGACCGAGTAAGGAGCAATGTTCAGTGAAGGGCAATTCTCACTTTAAACCCACTGGCAGCTTCGTTTCCCCCCGGTACAATGTAGAAACCGTGGCCCTGATGCCATCTCCCTTCTGTGTCGAGCTGGTACAAATGGAATCCCCACGGTCTCGGGGGGCAGGAGGGTGGGCTCACATCACATCGTCACCACCACCTCCCAGGAAGGGAGCACCGAGACTCCCTCCTACACCTCAGATGCTGAAACTCATCTGTGATATTACCAGCTCTCCTCACTTGTCCTGATATCTTCAACAATCTGTGCTAATATACAGGCAGTGCCCTCTCCTCCTGCACCCCCATTATAACGGTACGGCCTGTTTTAAACTGTTTTTCATTGTCTTTCCTACCAAAGTGCATCACCTCACACTGCTCTGCGCTGATTCCCATCTGCCATACACCTGAACACGACACCAGCGTGTCACTGTCCTGTTAGAGTTCCACACTGTCCTCCATAGACTTTACAATCCTTGCAGGTTTGGTCCCATTTACAAACATTAAGATTGTCACAGTGTCACAGTCCCCATGAAACAACTGAAATCCTGCCCCACACACAGGAGTGTGAGCAAGTGAAATACTGATATATTCCCATGGACGAGTCGACATACTGTCAATGGAGCAACAAAAATCCTGACACACACGACACAGAGTAGATGAAATATTGACAAACCACAGAGGAAGAGAAATCCGGATAGGTTCCACTTATCCTATTATACCCTGATGAATATAGATGAAGTTGAAAGTGTGTACTGTACCTTTCAGAGAGGATGAATGCTGCTCTGAACTGAGAGCTTACAAGTACCTGTGATATGAGAGGATGGCAGACCCAGAAACAGTATATTGCTATAGAGCTGGAGACGGGTTATAAGCAGTTAAGAGAAAGGGGCTCTCAGAGTTGTGAATAGTTGATGTAAAATGTTCACTTTCAGAGCTAAAAAAATAAATTGCTGTTTTTATTTAATCGGTGGAATTTGGGAGTTCTGTTACTCATATTTTAACACTTTAAGAGGTGAATTGAGCATTTATTTATGTTTAGTTTAAGTTACCAGATGAGATCTATGCCGTGTCCTAACAATTGCTGTGTGTGTCTGTGTGTCTCTGTGTGGGGCAGGTCTGGCAGTTTCTGTGGTGCTGAAAGTGATGCAATGCCTCCCTCTGCTGGCCTCCACACGCCACTGCACAGGCATTGGCAGAGGGAGAAAACCAACAGGGATACATTCAGAGAGGGGGAGGGAGAGGGCAGCTACTCACAGCACCATCCAAACTGATGTCTCATCCATGTACTGATCTAAACGTCCTTTAAATGTTGTAACTGTCCCTGCTTTCATCACTTCCTCTGGATGTTCTTTCCACACACAAGCCAGCTTCTGTCTAAAGTAATTACCTCTCATGACTTTTGTAAACCTTTCTCCTCTGACATTAATATATCCCTCAGTCTTGAAACCTCGACTCTAGGGAAAAGACATTGGCCCTTCAGCTTTTCTGTACCCTTCAGATTTTGTAAACCTCCGTTACGTCAAATCCTCAATCTCATACTCTCCAGTGAAAAAAGTTCCCATCCTATCCAGCCTCTCCTTATAGCTCGCTCGCTCCTTTCCCAACAACATCCAGGTTAATCTCTTCTGAACCATCTCCAGCTTAATAATATCAAGGTCAGTTATATCAAAGTGAATAGTCAACGTATTTTCTAAGGGTAGGGGAGACCAAAACCAGAGGACATAGGTTTAAATTGAGTTGGGAAAAAACCTACACCTGACCTCAGGAGCAATGTTTTTGTGCAAAGGATGGTGTGCCTATGGAATGAGCGGGCAGGATGGCCAGGCTGGACACAGTATTCCAGAAGATCCCTCACCAATGGCCTGCACACCCTCAGCATGACGTTCAAATTTCGATATTGAAAGGTCTGACTAATGAAAACAAGTGTGCAAAACGCCTTCTTAACCACACTATCTATATGAGATGCAAATTTTAAAGAATTATACCTGACGGCCTAAGTCTCTGTTCTACAACACTGCCAAGGGGCCTGCTTTTAATTGTTTAGGTCCTACTCTTGTTTGGTTTACCATACCCAATACCTCGCATTAATCCAAATTGAACTCCATCTGCCACCTCTCAGCCCAGCGTGTGATATAATTGCCTCCTCACTTTCCCTGTTTAATTTTAAAATGCCCACCCCTCTCCAGGAGGCCTGCACACTCCGGCCTTGATTTTCACAAAGACCCTGAGCTTGGTTTGCCTTGTGTGGTTAGAGGGAGGAGGGAAGGATTGCAGACACAGTCAGTGGGGAGGAGAGGCTGGACAGTAATCAGCGGCCTGGTATCATTTCATGGTTTTAGGAAGAGGGCAGCCACGCAAGTTATTGGTGTTTTGGGGCCAGAAATAATGGTCTTTCATTGTCTTTCTTTATTCAGTGACCCTTCACTGTGCAGAGTATGTCTGCAGGATTTCTTTCCCTAATATTGCAGACTACAGATAATAGCAGTTAACGATGTTTATGGTTTATCTTGTTGTCCCAGTACGTGAACAATCCGATAATTGAGACAAATACCTTTGCATTTGTTTAACAATGAAAAACATTTTGCGTAGTTCAGTAATGTTAACCAGATTTTAAGAAATCCTATCCCGAGCTTAAAACTGGCATGTAAAATGTGACCCAATGTCTGGGACTAGTTTAGACCTTGTGGCATGGGTAGTACCCGTGCCTCTGAGCCAGAACCCTGGATTTTATTCCAAATCTTAAACTTCTGTGGTCGTGTCCTTAGCTCTGGACCAAACGGTCTGGATTCAAGTCCTGCCTGTTGTGGAGGTGTGTCACAGTGTGTCAGAACAGGCTGATGTACAGACACACAGAGGAATCATGTTGCAGCTTTAGGGACTATTGCTGAGTGGTGCTCGCGTCTCTATCTCCAGGCACAAAGTTTCAGGTGCAAATCTCACAGAGATGTTTCTTAACACATCTAGACAGACTGATGAAAATGGTGTTAGAATTGTGTCTTGATGGAGAAGGAAGATCTGTCAGTTTTGAATTTCAGAATTTAGGCCCAGGGAAGACTGAGAGCACAGCCATTCGTGTTGGTTGGGTCACATTTCGCAGCAGTTAGCGGTTTATAAAATCATGAACGCCGTGACCAGGGTGAGTAGTCAAGGTTTCTTCCCAGGGTAGAGGCCAAACGTAGATGCCATTGGTTGAGTGTGACAGGCGGAAGATTTGGAAGACGCCTAAGCAGCACTATTTCACACACAGAGGAATGAGCTACCAGAGGAAGTGGTGGAGGCTGGTCCAATTACAACATTTGAAAGGCACCTGGATGCTGACAGACCTGCTGAGGTCTTGCAGCAATTTCTGCATTAGTTAAGAAATAAGATGCCTTCATTTTAACACGTACTCAGAATGCATAAACATTGAAACATTTTTAAATGACGCAGGCACATATAAACACATTTCAAATTGATTATTTTCTGCTAAGAAAAAGCAGCAACGATGCACCTCCATGGAGAAGGGAATGTGATATAGATATAGTTTGGACAATGTTGAAGGAAACCTCACATGGTCCAGTTTGGGCGAGGATGATATTATTGTGTGACTCAACTCCAAGAGGGAGAAAATGCAATCTGCCCGAGAAGAAATGGCCTATACTGCACTCTCTCTCCCTCATTGTTTCTCATCACAATAATGTGTCCAAGCTGAAAAAAAGTGTGCCTGTGTAGTCTGAATTGTCACAGTCTCTTTCCCAGGATAAGGAGTCCAAAACAAGAGGGCATTGATAGAAGGCGAGAGGGGAATAATTTAGAACAAAAGTTAGGGGCAAATATTTCACGCAGAGAGTGATGCGTGTACAGAAACTGCTGTTAGAGGAAGTGGTGAAGGCCATACAACTGCACATTTAAAAAGTATCTGGAAGACGAGGCATACTTGCCACATGCTGGCAAATGGGACTAGATCAGATTTTTTTATCTGGTCCGAGTGAACAGATTGGACGAACGGGTCTGCTTCCATGCTGCAAGAGGAATGAGGAGAAATTCTGAAATGACCTTTCAAGTCAGAATTCTCTGCACTGGAAGTTTATCGTGCCTCTATGTCCACATTGATCCAAGGCTGAGTTAGTTTACCACTTGACCGGGAACTGTGTCACAGATGATAGGATACAGACAGGAAAGTGGGGCTGAGACCCCAACCTGATCAGCTACAATCTTAGTGCCTGGTGGAGAAGGCTCAAAGTGTCTAATGACCCACTCCTGCTCCTCAGCCCGATGTTCCTGTGTTCCATTCAGCCCCTCAAACCTGCAAGACAGGAGCAACTGGAGGCCACTTACTGCTATCACCTGGTGCATAGAAACGTGAAGACCATTCAGCCCCTCAGTATTGTCACACACGGTTTGAAGTGATTTGAGAAATGTAATTTGAAAACCCAAGCTGGGTATGAAAGAGGCCCCTCATCTCTCTTTACAGAGCATCCCCTCTCTGCGAATTGTGCTTCATTTATTGGTCATGTTGTAGACCCAGATTAACTGAGAATACAGTCCCAATACCTCACCCAGAGACAGCTCAAATCGCTGACTGCAACATCAATAACCGCCCTACCAAGAAAGTAAATTCCACTAATCTTCCAATAATAGAATGTGAGAACATCAGAAACAGGGGAAAGAGGGACAGGATGCTGACCCCCCTCAAGCCTGTTTTGGCATTCACTAAGATCATGGCTGATCTGCTCTCAGTCTGAAATCCTCTTCAATGTCCAAATCTTCATAGCCCTTAACTCACTGTCAGGTCAAATCCATCTGTCCCTTCTTTAAATACTTTGTCACCTAGCTCTCCTACCATGATGGAAAGGAGAATTGCTGACATTCAATACCCTCTGTTTGAAATTACCCCCCCCCCCCCCCCCCCCCGCTCGTCTACCATGACCTGTTGCTATGAACATATAATGAGAACACAAAGTTTCAGAAGAGGGGATGTTTCTTGAAGATTATTCAATGTTCACAAGAATGTGTCCCCCCGTCAGCTCCAGAAACAGTCTGTATCCATGTGCAGCAAGACCAAGGCACCATTCAGGCTTGTGCTGTGAAAGAATATGTAGCATCCATGTAACCGTACTGTGAGATGCTGCTTAATTCCACAGGGAACAGAGGAAGTCGTTCAGCAACTCAAGCTCACTTCACAGCAATATGAGGAAGCCATTCAGTCCATTGAAACTACTGAACAAGAAGAGGGATAGGCCATTCAGACCCTCCTGCCTATTGTACAGGAAGCAAGGAGTCCAGTATTATGGACCAGGCCAGAGCCCCTTAAAAATATTTTGATGTTATAGTTTAAATGCAACCGTTATGTTATTCTAAAGTCAAATATAACAACTGGTTCTGATGTAATGTGATTGGTGAAACTACTCGATGTTAGACAACACAGTTTTTTTGAGCACTATCATTCAAATGTAATCAAAGAAAGAGGGAATTCGCATAGTAGCACGATTCAAAAAACTTAACAGAATAGTAGATGCAATCGTATTACTTATTAACTGTACCAACATAGTCATATCCCATAAACACAACCACTGAAAAAAAAACAAATTCTCACATACAGTTCTCCAGGAGGGGAAAAGCAGCATCAATTAAAAAAGGTCAGAGAGAGGAGCAGCCAGGAGATAGTCACTGAAGCTTATAACTCTGTGGAGACTCCAATAGTTTCTGATGTTACTGAGAAACCAAAGCCCAGAGATCCTAATCTGTGAGAACAGGCCACACCCATTCAGGCTGCATTAACATAAACCCAAGGCTTCCCTCGTTGTTTACACAGTGGTCTTAACTAACCATCTTGGTAATGATCGTTCAATCTGTCTCTGAAAAGAAACCAGGAAAAAATAACATCTGAAAGCTACACCACCATCACACTAGTCAGCACATCGAGCTGTTAATCAGGAACCAGGGGTAACCTAGTCAGGCCCTTGGCCCTGTCCAATCGGACGAGGAAGACGCCATTCAGCCCCATGAGTCCATTATACAGGAGCAAGAGGAGGCCATTCAGCTCCTTAATTCACTAACACTGGATCAACAGACGGATATTCAGCCCCTTGAGTCACTGACACGTGAACAGGAGGAGGCCATTCTGCCCCCTGAGTCGCACAGAGACAGCAGGAGGAGACCATTCAGCTGCTCAACGCTCTTACACAGAGAAGTGAAGAGGGAAGTAAAATGCTTTGTGTGAAATCTCAAGGAGGCACCTTCCATCTTCGAGAAGACAGCATAGTCTTCTCTATGCAGCGCGGAAGCTGGTGGGAATGCGTATCTGTTTCAGATGGAAGGTATGGTGGCTGCTGTTGGGGATTGTGAACACATGATGTTCAGTGCAGGCTCACACACTGACTGCTTATTAATGTGGGGAGAGTTCATTATGGCTTAGAAACTATTAGGAAAGCCATATTAGACTGATGAATGGACTCGCTAATTTCACATAATACTGATCTTGTTCATGTTGATCTTGTTCCTGTGCAATGTAACCTGTATGCTTTACTCTGTCCAAGTCTATTTCCACCCTATGATCTGTCTGTCCATGCTTACTATGATTTGCCTCCACTGCTCATAAATAAAGTGTTTCCCTGTACTGATATACACATGACAATAAATCAAACCAATCAATCCTGGGTAAAGTATGGAATTTCTCACCCTGTCAATGTCTCTCCTGGAAATAAGTGATCGCAACCAAACCTCAAGTTTCATAGCTCTACAGATTAAACACTCAGTTTCTTCGCTCTCATTTCATGATACAAACATCTGTGTGTGTTTTAAGGAAATTATTGCTGACAAAGGAGATCAAACCTATAGAGATTGCCGCAAATACTCTCTCAGCAAGGATTCATAACTGCAGGAACATGGCTTCACAGAGATTTTTGAATTAGTAGGCATAGAGAGCATTAGGCATAGTCTGTATAGATTTCAGTGAGGCCTTTGATTAGGTTCCACATGATAGGCTGCTCTGGAAGATTCGATGGCATAGAATGCAGGAGAGCAGGCAAATTGGATCCACAATTGGCTTGGTGTTAGGAAGGAGAGATTAATAGTGGAAGGATGCTTGTCGGACTGGAGGCCTGCAACGTATTTTTTAGTAACTCTCTGGATGAGGGCATTGCTGGATAGGCAGCATGTCAGCGTGTATTACCCATCATAATTGCCCATAGGGCAGATATAAGGGTCAAGCACATTGTTGTGGGTCTGTAGTCACGTGCAGGCCAGAGCAGTTGAGGATGGAATTTTCCTTTCCTGAAGGATTTTAGTGAACTAGTCAGAATATGAGGGGTGAGTTATGGGCACATTACTGTTTGTTATTTCTTATCAATGATAGGAATGAGAATGTAACAAGCATGATGATTAAATTTGCAGATGAGACTAAAATATCCAGTATCGTGGACAATGAGGAAGGTTATCATAAAATGCAGCAAGACCCTGATCAATTGGGGAAGTGGGCCCAGAACTGGCAAATGGAGTTTAACATAGATAGGTGTGAGGTCTTGTATTTTGGAAAGTCAAATCAAGATAGGTGTTTCATGATTTTAGGGGTAGTGGACAGAGAGACTTTGAAGTTCAGGTTCACAGCTCTCTGAAAATGGAGTCACAGGTAGACAGAAGGCTTTTGGCACACTGGCCTTTATCAGTCAGGGCACTGAGTATAGAAGTTGGGAAGTTATGTTGCAGATATACAATGCTTTGGCGTGGCCACACTTGAAGTACTGTGTTCAGTTTTTGTCACTTTGTTATAGGAAGGATGTTATTAAACTAGAAAGAATGCACAAGATATTTACAAGGATGTTGTCACAACCCAATGGTTTGGATATTCTTGGAATTCTTCTTTAGAGCAGAGGAGACTGTATGGGGAACTTATAGAGGTATATAAGATCATAATGGGCATGGATATGGTGAATGCTGTCAGTCTTTTTTCCAAGGTTTGGAGAATCAAGGACATGAGGACATCAGTTTAAGGTTAGATGGAAGGAGAAAAGGGAACCTGAGGGGCAACGTTTTTACACAGGGGCTGGTACGCAGATGTAAAGAGCTGCTAGCGGATGCGTTTGATGGGGAGTACATTAACAACATTTAAAAGGCATTCGGACAAATATATGCATAGAAAAGGGATCGAAGGATATGGACCAAGTGCAAGGAAATGTGGTAGTGTGGATGGATATTTACAATGTGGAGGTCGAACCACTCTGTTAATTAAAGCAAACACCCAGAAAAGCTCACTTTGCTGCGTAATTTGTTAACATATGAGTGACAAAACTCTGACGTGCCACTATTTAAAGAAAAAAAAATATTTCTTAACTTTAACAGTAATCATTAACAACAACTATCCACAAATACATGACCCCCTTTTCCTAACTGATGTCTATCTGACGCCAACTCGAAAAAACGCTGTTCCCATAACCCACGTCTGAAACATTACATTCAATTAATCTCAAGACCACACAGTCTCTGCCTCCTCCGCTGTCTTCCCTCTTCCAGCTGCTGACATCCATGGGTCATCTTCCTTTGTTTTTTAACTGCAACTAGGTTTTATATGAAAAGGTGAAAAGATATCTTAGAGAATGTGTTAGGTGGCCAGTTACCTCTCCGGCTCTACAGCAGTTGCTCTGCTGTTCAATGGCAGTTACTCTCCATCTAGATTTCAAAGTGCCAGGTGCATATACTCCTCACGACACATTAAATTCTCATAATTTGATTATTTTCACGTGTTGGAACAATGATATTCAAATACCATTGTCTTCCGGTATCCTGGGCATTACTTAAACTAATTCTTATCAAAACAACAACCAAAATTCTGGTATCAATTTACCAGACAATTGTTACATTTGGAAAAGCCTGACCATTAGCTGACAGTTCTCGCTGTACATTATATTCAGCAAAATCAATTCTGTCTGAAAGTGACCAGACATGCTTTCAGCTGCATAACACCTTCCCCCCACCCCCGTCCTTTTCAGGAAAAAGAAATGAAAGATCAGAATTAAAAGATGGCTTCTTTTCTTTTCCTGTAATTCTGAATCCCAAAACTACGATATGCAAAAGTAATTAATCTAACTTATACCTTTCATATTAATTCTGCACACATATGTAACATTGCAAAATTCAAATGTAATCTGCACTTTTTCATTTAAATCTGTGATAACATATCTGCTATCACAATTGTACGGCCCACAACATGGATATTTTGGCAGTTAAAAGTTGATAACGTCAGACTCCAATGAAATATTTACATATTTTTATCTTTAAATCTTTCAAAAAATGCAAAAGGATTGTAGTTTTATACATTCATCTCCGACAACCCGTTTATCACATAAACAATCAAGCATTGCCAGGCCAGTACCAAACTCAATAATCTTCTTTCAATTGTGGAGCACTTTCTTTCTGGTGGGTGTTCGGTTTCTTTTTGACAGACAGCCAATTGGCCATTCCATTACATTATCATGTTCCTGCATCAATACCTCTCCAACCCCTATATCACTAGCAACAATCGCAACTTTGAAGGCATTCAAAATATTTGGTGTAGCTAAAATTGGTGTGGTAGTTAACTACCTGCTGGAACTGTTCTATACACCAACATTTTACGTCTTTTTCAGTAAAGCCATTAGCAGTTCCACGACGCTGCTAAAGTTTTGAACAAACTTCCAATGGAATCCACTCAGTCCTTAAAATCGAAGCTCCTCTTTCATCGAGGATGGTTGTGGAAATTCCTCAAAGCCCTTCGTCTTTGGTTTCCATGGGGTCAACCTTCCATGTCCAATGTAATGCCTCAAGAACATCACTTCTGCCTTCACAAATTCTGTATTATTTACGTTTATTATCAGTTTTCCTTCTTGCAATCGTTTAAGGCGCTCTGCCAACTGTAACATGTGATCTTTCCATGACTTGCTAAAGATCACTGCATCTAACAGATAAACTGCACAATTTGTTAATCTGGCCACAACTCTGTTCATGAGTCTTTGTAATGTGGCTGGTGCATTATTCATTCCAAAGAGCATCACTTTGAATTGATGTTGCCCTTTAAGGTGACAAATGCAGAAACTTATTTCACTTTCTCTGATAAAGTTGCCTGCCAATAATCATACAGTAAGTCCAACTTTGTGATGTGTGTGGCTTGTCAAACTTTATGTATGCCGTCTTCGAATCGTGATATTGGATAGGAATCTGAATTTGTTGACTTTTGATCGTGGACACAAAATCGCTGAGCCCCGTCAGGTTTGGGAAATAACAGAATCAGCGTACTTCACCCGCTCTGACTAGGTTCAATGATGTCTTCGATGAGCATTGCCTCTACATCCTTCTGGACCGTGGTGGCTTTGTGAGGATTAAGCCTGCAGGAGTGTTGTTTATCAGAACAGCATTGTCTACTTCCACCCCATACACAAAAGCGTAAGTCCTCCCATAATGGTTCTGCAAATGTCCTCATACTGCTGCAATGAAAATCAACTGGGTTCATTGCTCCTGCAACAGACAGTTCGCTATCTTCTCCCACTCCTCAAGGACTTCCTTGTTAATTAAAGGATTGTGCGACACATCAAACTCCATGACATCCGTATTTGATCCCTCACTCTGCAGGGCAGTAACTAACATTTGTTTCTCCAGTTCCCTACCTCCATATTAGTAAGATTACAACGTATTCACATGACATACCTGCTCCCTCTTTTTATATCCAGCATCTTTACCAGACAGTTTACCTGACTCTACTTCTTCTCCATTTGGAAGGGGACACTAAACCTGGATTTGAAGGGAGTTCCCACTATTGGTGGCAAACCCACGAAAAGAAATAGCATCAAATTTCATACTTTGTACCTGCCACTTACTTCATTCTATGCTGTACCCTCTTCATGTGCTGTTTAGCTAACTCACTTATTCTAATCTCTCACTCACCTCCGATACATATTCCAAGTGAGAGATCTCTGACTTCGGTCCTGTTAATTTCTCTTTAATTAATTCCAAAAGACCTCACAGTTCATGTCCGAATACTAACTCAAAGGGAGTAAATTGAGCAGATTGTGGCATCTCTAATGGCAAATAATTTAGTGGGACACATTTATCCCAATCATTTGGCCAACCCTGACAATACACTGTTATCATGGTCTTCAGCGTCTGATGCTAACTTTCCAAGGCTCCATGCGATTCAGGATGGGATGCACTTGATTTGAAGTCCTGTATACCTAAGCTATCCATGATTTACTTAAACAGCCGAATGGTAAAATGACTCCCTTGGACTGATGGGAACTCTCTGGGTAGCCCGTACTGAGTAAGGAAAGATACGAACCCCTCCCCAACACTTTTTGCTTAATAATCTGTAATGGAATTGTCTCTGGTAATCTGACACCTCTCGAATTCCTGATGAAGGGCTCTGGCCCGAAACGTCGAATTTCCTGTTCCTTGGATGCTGCCTAACCTGCTGTGCTTTAACCAGCAACACATTTTCAGCTCTGATCTCCAGCATCTGCAGACCGCACTTTTTACATACAGCAAAGAATAAACATGTCCTTGTGCATTGCAGGCCAGTAGAAACGTTTTTGTACATTACCCTGAACCTTCCAGGTGACCTCCTGCAGGTAGTTCACGTGATCCCCGTAACACTTCCTGTCTGTATGCGATCGCCAACACAATCTGGTCAAATTTGGTCCATTTCTCCTGTGCAATAACCTGTTGTGGTCTCCATTTTCATTTAGGACTCTCTCTTTAAGTTGGTAACGCTCGACAATACATTCTGATTCCTTTTCTGAGTGTACATCAATTGAAGTAAATTTCTGTTGCAAGCCTTTCAGGACTAAACATCTCTGCCTGACCCTCTTCCTGATCAGGTTTTTCCTGCACTATTACATGAACAGCGGGCCAGCTAATGAAACATCCACTCCTTTGTCTTTCTCTTTACATTTTGCTTCTTGCTGTACCCTATGACAGTGAGATCTTGTTATTACACAGTCTGCAACATTTCCTGGGTATTTGCCTTTTAACTCATCAAACCCCTGGTCTTCCTTTGACTTCGCCACCACAAGAGGTGTCACTCCCACCTTGGATCCTGCTAAATTGTTCTCAATAATAAAGCGGTATTTCTGAAACTGACGGTCTGTCACTCACTCCCACTGTTACGTCCCCAATCTTGATTTGGATCTCTAACCCGGTCTTACACAGGGGAGCACTACATTTCTGTTCCCATTCCACAAATGATCACTCTCTCAGGTAACATGTCAGAAAGAGTACAAATACTTTCATCATTTACTTTTAGATGCTGAGAGAATGTGAGGATTACAGATACTGGAGATCGCAGTTGAAAGGTGTGGCGCTGGAAAAGCACAGCAGGTCAGGCAGCAACCAAGGAGCAGGAGAATCGACGTTTCAGGCATAACCCCTTCATAAGGCAACTGGGGGATGGGGGTAAAGAGTTCTGAGAGATACGTCGGTGGGTGGGGGAGGAGCTGGGCAGAATGTAACTTGGAAGGCGATAGGTAGATGCAGTTGGGGGGCGATGGTGAAAGGTCAGAGGACTGGGTGAAAGTGGATGGTAGTAGGGCAGCTGGGACCCTCCAAGCACACGGCATCAACGTCAACTTCACCAATTTCCAATTCTCCCCTCTCCCAATCTCATCCCAGATCCAACCTTTCAACTCAGCATCACCTTGTTCTACTCTCCTGACAGTCCACCTTCCTTCCCACATGTCCACTCCACCCTCCTCTCTCACTTATCACGATCATTCACACTTTCATTTTCCTATCGCCTTCCCACTGACCTTCCCCTCAGCCCCATTCTACCCTCCTAGTTATCTTTTACCCCCTTTTCACCCCCGCCCACCTGCCACTTTCCAGATGATATGTCGATGTTCAGACGCTGCCTTACCTGTTGTGCTTTTCCAGTGCCACAAGATATGAATAATAGAGACTGAGCAGATCCCGTATCTCACAGAGTTATACCTTGTTATCCTTCTCCCCCGTTCTTGCTGAGTAAACCTTCTCCCAAGAGGTGAATTCTTTATAGAGATCAGATAGTAACTGCATACCCGTCCCCTGCCTAAGCTGAGCACTCTCCTGCAGCTCTTCAACTTTTCTTGTGGTTCCTTTACTACTTCCACTAATGCCACTGGTTTAGCCTCTTTTACCACATGTTTTACCACAGTGCCTTTCTTCAACGACTTGCATTGTGACTTTATCTATCCCACTTATTGCAGTGAAGACAGCTTTTCCTAGTGCCCTTCTTAAACCACCTGCACTGTAATTCTATGTGTTACACTCCGGTATTGTGAAAACACCTGAGGCTTTTCACCTCCTTTCAACCCTCTAGGGCTTATTTATTAACCGAAATAAACCATTCCCAGTGTGCTCTCGATCTTTGTTTTGTAGAGTAGGATCTTCCTTCTCCCAATTTCTATCCCTCACAGGAAGTAGATCCTACCTGAAGCTAAATCGCAGCTCATGCACCAATGCGTATTGACCTGCCATCTCTGCCGTGCTTCTCACTTCTCGAACTTGCTGTTCATTCGCATGAACTCTGATCACCTCTGGAAGTGAGTCTTTAAATTCCTCCAGCAAAACAATCTGTCTTGTCTATTTTTAAGGCCCATGTTCATCTATCAAAATGACTATGTTTAACTCTTTCAAACTCAATATAAGTCTGACCTGGTTCCATTCTTATGTTTCTGAATCGTGCTCAATATACTGTTGGTGCCAAATGTTTGCCCTTCCTCTGTCTTTCTAAACTTTATTGGCAAATTTGGAAGTATTTTCAAATCCCAGAACCTCTTTAGTAATGTTAAATCCCATTTCTCTCACTTTTCATTTAATCATCCACATGTAACCAAAACTAAACATATTTTCCAACCTAAGTTTTATTTAAAAATCTTTGACAATAATTGCCAAATGTTGGAATCTGCTGAGACCTTTTGTTCACCTAATCTGTTCACATATGTCCCAATCCTGAATGACAAGCCCTTAAACTGTTATAACATTGACGTCGAACCCCTATGTTAATAAAAACCAAACATCAAAAAACTCATCTAGCCTAGTAATCTGTTAAAACATGAGTCACAGAGAACTCCCAAATTCCACCATTCAAAGAAAAATAACAATTTATTGAATGAACACGAATAGTGAACATCAACCAACAACTATTCACATGTACAAGACAACCTTTTCTTAACTACTTACGATCTGACTTCAACTCCAAAAATATGCTGTTCCATTAACTCACTTATTGAACATTACATTAACGTAGTCTCAACATCGCACAGTCCCTGTTGTCCTGTTGTCTTCAGTCTTCCAGCTGCTGATGTCCCTGGGTCACCTTCTTTCTGTTTTATTTTAAAGTAAATCAAGTACATTGGAAAGAATTTTTTTTTCTAATTTGAGACCAAAATGTTAGCTGTCCAGTTGACTTTCCCATTAATTTTCAAAATACCAAGTTTATATCCTCCCCATGACATATTCAATTCTCATTGTTTGATTGGTTTCTAGATGTTAAACAATAAAGTTTATCTTCCAGTGGTTTCTGGCATCCTGGGCATGATTCAAATTAATTGGTTACATTTTAAAGTAATTTTTGGAATCGCAAGTAAGAGTCACAACACTCTCTGTACTGGATGTGATAGATTAGGGGGCATTCTTCTTTCTGGCCAGGTATGTTAGATATCTATCCCGTTTATCACCAGACTCAAATAACTTTTGTTTCGCAAGGGAGATTTCCCTCTTTACTGTCTGGGTGAGCCCAGCATTCAAACTAGCTCTGAGGGCTGTAAGCTGCTGCAACTTGGTTACAGACGGCCTCGCGAGGTATGCTGTTTCAGCTGCCTTCAGGCAAGCCTCGAGCATCTGCAGCTTCTCTGCCTTCTGCCACTTCTGGGTCACCGAGTAAGAAACAATCAAACTCCTCGCACAGGCCTTGGCAGTCTCTGAGACCGCCGACGTATTACTGGCTGTACCCAAATTAATGTCCCAAAATTTTTTAAATTCCCCCGAAAAATATTCAATAAACTTGCTATCCTTCAGGAAGAAAGGAGCCATGTGCCAGTGCCGTGAGTTTGTCCCGTCACCACCGACCTTTACCTCCATGTACACTGCTGCATGGTCAGAAATGTCTCTCTTCCAAATTCTGGAGGACAGCACAGAATTCAAAAAGGTCAACAGAGCAAAAAAATGCCAATTCTCGAAAAGCACTTACGTGGCTGAGAGAAAAAGGTGAAGTCCCTCTCCTCAGTGTGGGGACAACTCCACACACCCACCATTCCAGCTCCCTGTTCAGATACACCAACTGCCTGGATTGCGGGGACGTACCTGCAAGACTCCGAGGCTTCCTGTCCCCTGTTTCTGTATGAAGTGCCCCAAGGGCCAGCACCCAGGAAAGGGCATCTGTTAAAAATTTGAGGACGCAGGATGCATTCAAATTCTCATACATATTTCCATGTATTAAAACTTTACGAATCAAAAACCACCCATATTCATTCTTAGTTTGGTCTCACAGCTGAAATAGAAGATTCTTCTTGATGAGTTAGTAACCCCTCTGCTTTACAAATTGAAGGATGAGAAAAACCACATGTCTGAACACTGAGACCGAGCGGTGAGCAGAGAAGGCAGGGTGAAGCGAGAGCTGCCGGCAAGGTAAGGGCTAAATTTATATTTGGGCAGTGGCTAAACCCGAATACTGCACATGTAACATCACCCTCCCGCCCCTCTACTCTCACCGGAACGGGAAGACTCAGTAAGGTAAGACTTTTAATTTTATCTTTATCTTTCTTTTTCATATATTTAAGTGCGTTATTTGGGTTAAGTTAGTTAATATAAAGCTATGCTTCCCTTAGCAGGGGACCTCAGACCGTGGCACGTGCCTCTTGCTTGAAGTGGGAGCTTCGGAACGTGTCTGATATTCCTGACTCTTTCACGTGCAAGAAGCATGTCCAGCTGCAGCTCTTGTTTGACCGCATGATGGCCCTGGAGCTGTGGATGGACTCACAGTGGAGCATGCGCGATACTGAGGAGGTAGTGGACAGCACGTTTAGTGAACTGGTCACACTGCAGGTTAGGATTGCTGAGGGAGACAGTGAATGGGTGACCAAAAGGCATAAAAAGAGTAGGAAGGCAGTGCAGGTGTCCATTGCGGTCATCTCCCTCCAAAACAGTTCTACCATTTTGGATACTGTTGGGGAAGATGGCTCACCAGGGGACGGCAGCAGTTGCCAGGATCATGGCACCGTGTCAGGTACTGCTGTTCAGAAGGGCGGGAAAAACACTCGTAGGGCCATGGTTATAGGGGATTCTATTGTAAGGGGAATAGATAGAATGTTCTGTGGCCGAAAACAGGACTCCCAGATGGTATGTAGCCTCCAAGGCGCTCAGGTCAGGAATGTCACCGATTGACTACTGAGCATTCTAAAAGGGGAGGGCGAACAGCCAGTTGTCTTGGTGCATATAGGCACCAACGATATAAGTAGGAAACAAGATGAGGTCCTGAAAGAAGAATTCAGGGAGCTAGGAGAGAATGTAAAGGGTAGTGATCTCGGGAATACTACCAGTGCCACGTGCAAACCAGTGTAAAAATGAAAGAATAGGCAGGATGAATACGTGGCTTGAGGAATGGTGTAGGAGGGAGGGATTCAAATTTGTTGGACATTGGGACAGGTTCTGGGGAAGGTGGGACTATTACAAAATGTACTGTCTACATCTGAACCAGACCGGAACCAACATCTTTGGGGCAGTTTTTGGTCCTACTGTTGGGGAGTTTGTAAACTAATGTGACAGTGGTCTGGGAACCAGTCGAGTCTGGAGATTGTAGAAATTGTGAAGATGGCATTAATTAAGGGAAGGGTAGGCAGAGAGCAGATGATCACAAATATCTAGTGGCATGAAATAGGCCTACTTTCACGCAAGGAGTATAGTGTGTAAGGCAGATGAACTTAGGGCTTGGATTGGTGCCTGAGAGTATGACATTATTACAATCACAGAGACTTGGTTCATGGAAGGGCATGATGGTTAACAATGAAATGTTTCAGGATATAAATGCTTCAGACAGGACAGAGAGGGAATCAAAAGGGGGTGGGTGGGTGGGATGGAGTTGCATTGCTCGTCAAGGACGATTTCACGGCTATGCTAAAGGAGCACACTATGGAGGTTTTGGCTAGTGAGGCATTATGGGTAGAGTTGAGAAATAAGAAGGGTGCAGTTACATTGTTGGGGCTGTATTACAGACGTCCCAACAGTGAGTGTGGGGTAGAAGAACAAATATGTAAACAGACAATGGAAAGATGTAGAGGCAATAGGGGAGTGGTGATGGGAGATTTTAATTTTCACAACATTGACTGGGATACACTTAACGTCTGGATGGGGTAGAATTTGGAAGAATTCCAGGCGAGTTTTCTACTTCAGTATGTCAATAGTTTGACGAGCGAAGAGGCCATATTGGACCTGGTACTGGGGAACAAGACAGGACAGGTGGTAGAAGTTGCAGTGGATGATATCTTTGGGAACCGTGACCACAATTCTGTAACTTTCAGAATATTCACAGATAAATTAGAAAGTGGACCTAAGGGAAGAGTACTAAACTGGGCCAAGGACAATTATATCAATATTAGACTGGAACTCGGAAATGTGGATTGGACATAGCTATTTGAAGGGAAGTCCACATTTGCGATGTGAGAGGCTTTCAAAGATAGGTTAAAGATAGTGCAGGATAGGCATGTCCCGTTGATGGCAAAGGATAGGAGAGGCAAGATTCATGAACCATGGATAACAGGAGAAATTGTACGACTAGCCAAGAGGAAAAGGGAAGCATACATAAGGTCTAGGCAGCTAAGAACAGAACGGGCCCTGGAGGAATATCAGAAGAGTAGGGCAAGTCTTAAACAAGAAATCAAGCGGGCTAAAGGGGGTCATGAAATAGCATTAGCGAGCAGAATTTAGAAGAATTCCACAGCAGTCTATTCTTGTATAAGAAGTAATCAGGTAACTAGAGAAAGGATTGGTCCACTAATGGATAACGAAGGAAGTCTGTGTGTCGAACCTGGGAGAATGGGTGAGATTCTGAATGATTACTTTGCATCAGTGTTCACTGAGGAGAGGGGCATGGTGAATGTTGAGATTAGACATCGAAGTTTGATTAGTCTGGATCACATTGACATAAATAGGGATGATGTGTTGGGCAGTCTACTGGTTATTACCATGGACAAATCCCCAGGACAGGATGCGATCTATCCCAGGTTGCTGAGGAAGGCGAGAGAGGAAATAGCTGGGGCCCTGACAGATGCCTTTATGGCATCCTTCAATACAGGTGAGGTGCCAGAGGCCTGGAGGATTGCTCATTTTGTCCCCGTGTACCAGAAGGATAGTAGGGATACTCCAGGTAATTCCAGACCAGTGAACCTGACTCGGTGGTAGGAAAGTTGCTGGAGAGGGTACTGAGGGATGGCATCTATTTATATTGAGAAAAGAATGGGCTTATCAGTAATAGGCAACATGGTTTTGCGCGGGGGAGTTCGTGTCTTATTAATGTAATTGAGTTCCTTGAGGATGTGACCAAGGTGATAGATAAAGGAAGGGCTGTTGATGTCATATACATGGACTTCTGTAAGGATTTTGATAAGGTTCTCCATGGTAGAATAATGGAGAAATTGAAGTCATATGATGTGCAGGGTGTTCTAGCTAACTTGATAAAGAACTAGTTGAACAGCAGGAGACAGAAGTAGTAGTTGAAGGGAGTTTCTCGCAATGGAGAAAAGTAACCAGTGATGTTCCACAGGGGTCAGCGTTGGGGCCACTGTTGTTTGGAATATAAAAAGATGATCTGGAAGAGGGCGCTGTTGGTATGATCAGCAAGTTTTCAGATGACATGAAGATTGATGGAGTAGCAGAAAGCATAAGGGAATGTCAAAGAATACAGAATGATATAGATAAACTGGAAAACGTGTTGCTCGAAAAGCACAGCTGGTCAGGCAGCATCCAAGGAGCAGGTGAATCGCCGTTTCGGCCATAAGCCCTTCTTGACGAATTGAAGATATTCCCGAAACATCGATTCTCCTGCTCTTTGGATGCTGCCTGACCTGCTGTGCTTTTTCAGCTCTGATCTCCACCATCTGCAGTCCTCACTTTCTCCTTTTTGATATAGATAGACTGGAGAGTTCGGCGGAAAAGTGGCAGATGGATTTCAATCCAGACAAATGTGAGGTGATGCATTTAGGCAAGAGTAATTCTAGAGCGAATTATACAATGAACGGAAGAGCCTTTGGAAAAGTTGATGAGCAGAGAGATCGGGGAGTGCAGGTCCATTGTACCCTTAAGGTTGCTGCACAGGTGGATAGAGTGGTATGTAGTTTGCTTGTCTTCATTGGACGGGGTTTTGAGCATAAAAGCTGACAAGACATTGGTTCGGTCGCATTTAGAATACTATGTACAGTTCTGGTCGCCACATTACCAAATGATGTGGACGCTTTGGAGAGGGTGCAGAAAAGGTTTACGAGGATGTTGTCTGGTATGGAAGGTGCTAACTGTGAAGAAAGGTTGAGTAGGTTAGATTCATTTTCGTTAGAAATAAGGAAATTGAGTGAGGACCTGATTGAGCTTTATAAAATTATGAAGGGTTTAGAAATGGTGGATAGAGACAAGCCTTTTCCCAGGGTGAAGGATTCAATAACGAGAGGTCACGCTTTCAAGGTGAGAGGTGGAATGTTTAAGGGGGATACACGCGGTAAGTACTTCACACAGAGGGTGGTGGTCGTTTGGAATGCGTTGCCAGCAGAGGTGGTAGAGACAGGCACGGTAGATACATTTAAAATGCGTGTAGATAGATGCATGTGTAAGTGGGGAGCAGAGGGATACAGATGCTGAGGAATTGACCGACAGGTTTAGACAGTACATTTTGATAGGCTCCAACATTTGTTGGAACACAAACGAGAAATTCTCAAAGGGCTGTTCAAGTGTAAGTTCCCTTCCCCAGAGGACTGTGGTGCCTCGATGGTTGCATTTATTCAAAGTTGTTTTGTATGTAGTAAAATGATATACAGACAGAAACGTGCTGCTGCGACCGAAAGCACATGGAATGGTGACAAAGTATCTAATAGCCCACTCCTGCTGCTCAGTCCTGTGTTGCTATGTTCTATTCAAATCCCCAAGCTCCTACAAGGAGCAGATGGAGGCCACTTGCTCCAAATACCTGGTCAACAGTAACACAGCATCTCATTCAGTCCCTCAAGACTGTCATACATGGTTTGGTGTCCGTTGGAAATGTTATTTGGTTATTATAGACCCAGATTCAAAGTGAATACAGTCCCCATATCTCAACCAGAGATGACTCACAAAATACTTTACTCTCTCTGATTGCAACGCTCAATAAAAGAACATTCAGGAAAATTACAGCCATTAACTTTGCAATTACTGAATATGAGGACAAAAGGAACAGGATCAGGTAAGTCGGATGATCAAGCCACTGCATAACATCATGGCTGATATACTGTTGACAGTAATTCCTCTTTAATGCCCAATTCCTCATCCCTTCGCTCTCTGACAGGTCAAACATCCACCTACCTCCTCCTTAAATGCTTTCAGTGATATAGCTCCCCTAGCTCTCTCGCCCAGATAATTCCTGACAGTGATTGCCTTCTGTGAGAGGAAAGCACGCTCTGCACATACACCGTCACCTATTGATATGAACAAGAGGCGAACACAGGGGCTCAGGAAAGAGCGAATGGCTTTGATACCAAGGCAGTATATTTGACTGAGGATGGCATCGGGGCCACCTACTTATTTGAGCTGAATGTGGATCAGGTGTAACCTTCCCACTGGACCGGGTCTTTCAGAACACAAATAAAGAGGTTTGGGGTCAGTCGCCAACAATCCTTTCTGTCCCAGGACATCTCTGCAGGAGATCCACAGGTTAGCCCCCTCAGCACAAACATCTTCAGCTGCTCCATCAATGTATTTTCCTGTCATAAGATCTGAAGTAGGTATGATGACTGAAGATCACAGAATGTTCAGAACATTTTGTCCCCCATCAGCTCCTGAACCATTCTGTGTCCATGTGCAGCAAGACCCGGACAGCATTCCGGTTTGTGCTGTTAAAGTGTCGGTAACATTTATGTAACAGCACGGCCAGACACTGCACATTTCCACAGCTAGAAAAGGAGATCATTCAGCATCTCCAGCTGGTTACACACGGGTATGAGCTGGCATTCAGGAACAGGAAGAGTGACAGCAGATTCAATACTCCTGCCTGTTACACAGGAAGAAGAGTGGTCTGTTCAGTGCATCGAGTTGTTAAACAGGAACAGGCAGAGACCAATCAGACACTTAAACCTGTTCCATGAGACCAGAATGAGGCTATTCATCCACATGAGACAGTTATACAGGAACATGAGGGGGTCACAGATATTCCAAAATGACAAACCAATGAAACCGAGGCGGCACTGATAGAGGACTCCATGATGTTAATCATGGTTCCATTGTTTGTAGAATGTGTGCTGCTTTAACATAGTTTGCTGGCAATGACGAGGGAAGTCAAATGATTCGTGCCAAATCTCAAGGATGCATCTTCCATCACCGAGACGACACACCCATCGTCTCCATGGAGATCAGAATCTTGTGGGAACAGTTAACTGTTTTAGAATGAATGTATTGTGGCTGCTGTAGGGATTGCGGATAACAAGACTTTCGGTGTAGGACCATACACCAAATGCACTGTATTAACGTGGGGAGAATTTATTCAAAGACTGGCGCTCTGTCTCTCTCATGCGACATGGGGATTGGGTGTGAAGTGAGGGGAATATTCTCAGAGGCTCTTAAACTATAGACAATCATGCAACCCGAGTAAAAAAGAAGCCATGGAATATTTCACCGTATCAGTGTCTATTTAGATATCGTGAGTGACTGTCCTTCCCCCTCAAGTTTCAATGCAATCGCCTCTCATTCTCTCACAACGCCAGAGATTAATCTTCACTGTTTCCTCATGGCACCATCATCCCAGGGATTAGTCTGGTGAAACTCCATTGCACACTCTCTGTGGCAAGGCGATCATTCCTTGTAAGGAGAGACAGTCTGTCCACAACATCCCAAATACTGCCCCAACAACACTCTCAGCGATGATCACAATAACTCTTTTTCCTCTTCGACATCTCCGTTTCTTTCCTGTGGCGTAAATAGATTTTCCTTCTCTCTACACTGCTGGAAAGAGTTAACACTTTTATAATGAAGGTATAGTTGCTGCTGTCAGGATTATGGAAAACATGACGTTCATTGCAGGATCACGCACCAATTGAACTGTATTAATGTTGCAAGAGTTTATTCAAAAGCCAGAGCCTCTCTATCTCTCAGTCTCTCTCTCTCTCTCTGTCTCTCTCTCTCTCTCTCTCCTCTCTTTCTCTTCTCTCTCTCTCTGTCACAGTTGAAATAGGGAGTGGGGGTGATTGGGTGGAACGTTCTCAGAGGCTGTTAAACGATCGAGAATCATGCAGTCTGAGTGAAAAAAAGCCATGAAACTTATCACTGTGTCAGTGTCTGTTTAGAACATCATGAGTGATTGTCCATCCCCCTTAAGGTTCAATGCAATCACCTCTTATTCTCTCACTGAGCTTCACTCACTGCTCATGGTGCCAACATCCCAGGGATTAGTCTGGTGAAACTTGAGAGAAAGTCTATCCACAGTACCGCAAATACTGCCTCAACAACACTCTCAGGGATTGTCAAAAAACATCTTTTCTCTCACTTAGACATCGCCATTTCTTTTCTGTTTCACAAAAAGCCATTCCTTCTCTATGCACTACGACTGAGATGGGATTTATAAGTCCCTTACATCTGTACGTCAGCATCAATAAAGCCAGCACCAGAGATTCCTATGTAGATTTGCATCACTCTCAGGGAGAATTTCAATGAGATTGAATACACCTAAAAAAAACCGATTATCACGTACCTGAATGGAAATAAGAAGTAGCAATAAAGAAAACAGGCAGAAAAAGGGAGCTATCTTTACCTTTATTCTTCTCCCACAGGATGTATGAAGCCCTGGTCAGGGCAACATGTTATGCAGATCTTGAACTGAGTGGCTGGTTCAGCTGTTCCACAGTACCATAAAGAGTAAAACGCATAGCTTGGATTTGTAGTGTCACAACAGAGGATAGATCTTCCTGCTTAATTAAAACCAGCAACAGAGAAAAGATTTATCCCGTGCAGTAATCTGTGATAATTCTAGACTCCAAATCTATTTAAAGTAAAAATAAACAACGTTATTTCTTAAAGTATAACAGAGAATAATAAACGAATGACTATTTACAACTTCTTCCTTTAACCTGTCTTTGATCATTCCCCTCCACAATACTAGTCCGATAAGATTCCTAATTAAGATTTACAAAACAAAACTTCTTATCTCAAAACCAGGAAGCTTTCGGTTCTTCTCCATATTCCTGTCTTCTTTTCTTCTTGGGGATTCTGCTTCACCAGTTACTACTCAATAAAGGTATTTTTGAGGCAGTCTTTGCATGCTGGTACCTTGGCAGTTCTCCTCTCAACTGTCCAATTTTCCATGGTCTTGTACCGGCAAACTATTGGAATGTATCATTGGCTGTTACGGTTGTCATATAATAAATGAAAACTTGGTTGGAGGTGGGTATTTTGGGGTATCATTTAAAACTTGTTACAGTTGAATTTGTTTCGAGACAATAAGCTAATCGGGTTGTTCGACCAAATGTTACATTATATCTATTTTTCAGAACTCTTGGTGCTGTCAGGTAGTTATTGTTGGTTTTTCATTCCCTCAAAGGTACAGTACTCCCACGTGTTCATCACAGAAGTCACACGGAAACCTGACGAGGGAAGCATGACACATTGACTTCCCTAAAGGACTTCAGGCAAGCAGATTGGTTTTTATAACAAATGATAATGGTTGCTTTTAAATTCCCCAATTTCCTTCATGAGATATCAGCAGACTATTATTCTGTGACTCTAGATTTTGAGTCAATGGCTTGACCACCATAAACTATCTTCCCTTATCCGCAGAGAACAAGTTAAACATTCTCAATAGCAATTATTTTGTGACGGACATGTGATTACAAGGAATGTGAAACTGTTGCATCCGGATTGAACGAAGGCACAAATGGTTTATTCAGATATTGCACTGAGACTGAGGACGAGACTGGGATATCATGATGGTGGTATTGGACAGGATTAGTGAGTGGGGAGGACGTGGAGATGTAAATCTGTGAAGGACAAAATGGTTTATGGAGTTTGAGAAGAGTCTGATTCCTTCTTGCATATCAGTGAATCTTGTATAAACGGTAGTTTGATAGTTGTAATATGTAAGGAAATACATTTTTGTTTGAAACTGAAGATATCGACTTGCAAATTTACATATCATGAGCAGAAATTCAGTTCAACCCAGTTTAGTCGACAAATATAAAGACTTGCCAGGAACAGCAACTATCGCGAGGAAGTAGTAACTACCTTGAATAATCCAAAGGATATCCTGGATCCGATATGCTAATGATATCCAAGGCTGAGAAAGCCAGTAAAGACCGCCCGGATAAACCCCTGTCAATTGTTGGAACATTCCAGTCTAATGTTCTCAGATACTGATCCATAGTTGGAACATTCCAGTCTAATGTTCTCAGATTCCGATCCATTGTTGGAACATTCCAATCCATGGTCCTCAGATTATGAATCATTACTGTAACGTTCATTTCTAATGTTCTCAGATTGTGATCTTTCCTCTCGCTCTCTCTCTCAAACTGCTGATCCCTGTTAGTGCTGTAAGTGATGCTCCTACTCACACTATGGGATAGCACATTGAATAGAGCCCATTTATCTTTCAACGATGGAAACTCTCCACTGGGATAATTAGGACTCACCGATATTGACATTAATCACAGTCACTGAACAAATAGCTCCATTTAATCCCTTTGAGTTCAATATTGATTTTATTAAAATTCAAAAGAACATTTAAAATTTACTCATTTAGCTTGGGATATGTGGGGGTGGCTGAGGGAAGGAATATTGGAGATGGTAGATTGATTGCCTTGGATATGGGAGTAATGTCAAAGGATTATCAGAACATAAACAAGTTTCTCCGTTTATAAATGGAAACATACAGTCTGTAACTACTGATCAGTGATTATAATGTCAGTAAAATATGGAGAGACCTTTTCTAGTCCATAATCTGACAGGCAAATGTGCCTACGACTACATGAGTTGTAACAGGCAAATGGCATGGATATGTTAACAGAGAATATGATGTGACACACAATTCAAATGGTTAACCAAGGATCAGAGAGGGCAGATGAGTGTCGTGCTGTTAATGTTGACAACGACAATCAACTGTGATTAAGTACCATGCATTGGTTTTCAATGTCAGTGTGATTATGTTATTGGGGACATGGCTGCAGAGACTGGAGGGAGGGAACATGATATTTCCCAGTCATCAGTATTGGGATGTTTCTCTTTATAAATCATAAGAAAATCAATTCCAGGATACATCTCCAATGAGGAATGAGGAGAGCCAATATTAACCATACGACCAGAAGACATTGGAGCAGAAATTTGGCCATTCAGCCCATTGAGCCTGCTGCCCCATTCAATGATGGCTGTTAAGCTTCTCAACCCCATTCTTCCGATTTCTATCTGTAACCATTCATCCCCTTTACAATCAGGAACCTATCTGTCTTACTCTTAACTATACTCAATTACCTGGCCTCAACAGCCTTCTCTAGCAGTGAATTCCATAGATTCACCACTCTCTGGCTGAAGAGGTTCGTCTTTAACTGTGTTTGAAAAGGTCTTCTCTTTACTCTGTCCCTTTGGGTCCTAGTCTCCCCTCCACTGGAAATATCTTCCCAAAATCCACCCTCTCCAGATCATTCAATATTCTGTAAGTTCCAATTAGACCTCCTAACATCCTTCTGAACTCTATCCAATATAGACCCAGAGACCTCAGATGTCCTTCATACGTTAAGCTTTTCCTTCCTGGGACTTTCATGGATCTTATTGAAAAATGCTCCAGGGCCAGTACATCCTTCCAGAGATATGGGACCCAAAACTGTGCGCAATAATCCAAATGTAGCCTTGCCAAAATCTTATAGAGCCTCAGAAGTACATCTCTGCATTTATATTCAAGCCTTCTTGAAATGAATGGAATCATTTTATTTGCCTTCCCAACTGCTGACAACCTGCAGGTTTACCTTTCAAGATCCTTGGACTAGCAACACCCCCACCCCTCCCCCGGAGTCTTCTGAACTTGCTCGCTATTTAGAAAATAGTCCATGCCTTTATTTTTCCTGGCAAACTGCATGACCTCACACTTGCCCACGTTATACTCCACCTGCCACTTCTTTGCTCACTCCCCTAACCTGTGCAAATCCTTCAGCAGGAGAAAGTGAGGACCACAGATGCTGGAGATCAGAGTCAAAAAGTGTAGTGCTAGAAAAGCACAGCCAGTCAGGAGGACTCTGAGGAACAGGATGTTCGACGTTTCAGTCATAAAGCCTTTGTCAGTAATGAAGTGGGTGGGCGGAAAGGGGTTGAGAGATGAATGTGAGGGGGTGGGAGGAAGTTAGCTTGGAAAGCGATGGCTCAGTGGAGGTGAGTGGTGAGAGTGGAAGATGGAGTGGATAGATGGGAAGGAAGATAGGCAGGTAGGACAGTCCAACAGGTGGTGCTCAGTTGGAGGGTTAGGTCTGGGATAAGGTGGAGGGAGGGGAGATGAGGAAACACGTGACATTGCGCTGGATACCATGTGGTTGAAGGGTTGCAAGGTGGAAGACGGCGCGCTCTTCCTCCAGACGAATCATAGCGAGAATGTGGCATTGGATGAAGCCAAGAAGTTGCATGTCCTTTGAAGAGTGATAGGGGGCGGCGAAGTATTCCGCCACAGGGAAGTGGGGTTGTTGAATGTGTGGCAGAGAGTATTCCCTGAACCGTTCTGCAAGTTGACCTCCTGTCTCTCCTATGTAGAGGAGACCAGGAGCAATGGACAGAGTAGATGACGTGTTTGGATGCACAGGATATTCTCTGCCTGATGTGGAAGGATCGTTTGGGGCCTTGGATTGAGGTGAGGAGGAAGTTGTTGGCACAGGTCCCATACTTCTTGCAACGGCAAGGGAAGCTGCCGGGAGGAGAAGGTGGCTTGTTGGGGTGTGGGAAGGGGGACGCGTGAACCTAACGAGTGGTGAAGGGAATGGTCTCTGCAGAATGCTGGTGGGGAAGGAGATATATCTCTGGTGGTGTGGCCTGACTGTTGGTGGTAGAAATGCGGAGGATAATGCGTTGTTTCCTGAGGTTGGTGGTCTGGAAGGCGAGCATCAGAGGGGTGCTAGAGGGTGCTACTGAACCCTCCTGCAGCCGAACCACCTCTTCGATGCTACCTATTCCATCTTTGCACTGTTTGATAACTTCGTCAGAATGACCTCAGTTCCTTCATGTAGACCATTAAGGCACAAAGGGAATTGTTGTGATACCAACACTGAGTCTTGAGGAATACCACTTGTCACTGGATGCCATCCTGAGAAGGACACGTTTATCCCCACTCTCTGCTTTCTGTCAGACAGCCATGCATCTATCCAAGCTAGCACCTTGCCTGTAACACTTGGGGCCCTAATCTTTCTCAATAACCTCCTGCGTGGCACCTTATCAAAGGAACTTCGTGAAGCAGGTGGATAACATCTACTGGTTCTCTTTGGTCAAATCTGCTCGTTACTCCCTCAAAGTATTCCAACAGGTTTGTCAGGCATGACCTCCCATTGATGAAACAATGTTGACTTTGCACTATTTTACTAAGTACTTCCAAGTATTCAGAAATCCCATCCTTCACGATGGATTCCAGGATGTTACCCACAAACAAGGTTAGGCTAATCAGTCTGTAATTTTCCATCTTCTGCCTAACTCCCTTATTAAATGGACTGTCACGTTAGCAATTTTCCAGCCTTTTCTGATTTTAGTCATTCCTGAAAGATTACCATTTTCACTTTCACTACCTCTTCAGCTATCTCCCATACAATGCTGGGGTGTAGTCCATATGGTTCAGTGGTTTATCCAAATTCAGGCCATTCAATTTTCTAGCATGTTCTCCTTGGTGATGACCACCATACTCAGCTCTGCCATCTCACTCTCTTCAATTTTTGGGAAATTACTCGTGTCTTCCACCATGAACATTGATGCAAAGTTCCTCATTCGTTTCTTTGTTTTCAACTGCAGTCTCTCCAGCATCATTTTCCAGTGGTCCATATTCACTTTTGCCTCTCCTTTTCACTTTATATATTAAAGAACCTCTTACAGTCGCCGTTGTATTACTGGTTAGCTTACCTCCACATCTAATCTTCTCTGTCCTTTTTTGGCCCCCGTTAGTCTTTGTAGGTTTCCCAATTCTCTAGTTTCCCACTGCGCCTCACCACTTTATATACTTGCTCTTTTGCTTGTATGCAATCCCTGACTTCCCTCGTCAGCCCTGGCTGTCTCATCCTCCCTGTACCATGCCTTTATTCCTCGGCAAAAATCCCTGCCATGTCTCCTGAATTAATCTTGGAATCTGCTGCCACGGCTGTTCCCCTGTCTTTCATGCTTGACCCCTCTCCCAGTCAATTCTACCCAGCTTCTCCCTTATGCTTCTGTAGTTGCCTTCATTCAGCTGAAATACTGTTACCTCTGATTCTATCTTCTCTCTCAAATTGCAGAAGAAATTCAACCATGTTCTGATCATTGCTTCCGAAGTTTACCTTCACCCTAATCTCCCTTACGAATCCTGCGTCATTAAATCCAGTATCATCTGTTCCCGAGTGGGCTCCACCAGAAGCTGCTCCAAAAAGCCATCTCATAAACATTCCTAAAATTCCTTTTCTTGTGAACCACTACCGATCTGATGTTCCCAGTGCCCCTGCATACTGAAATCACCCATGATTACTGTACTTCGCCTTTCCTACACATCTTTCTACCTCCTGGTGTATCTTGTGCCCCAGCTCCTGACTACTCTTTGGAGCCCTGTACAAGACTTCAACTGTGGTTGTCTTACCTTTGTGGTTCCTCAATTCTACCCACGCAGATTCTACACCATCTCACCTTAGTTCCTTTCTTACTATTGATTTAATTTCATTTCTTACTAATAATGCAAATCCACTCCCTCTACCCACCTGCCTATCTTTTCGATATGGTAAATATCCTTAAGTATTCAGATCCCCTTGCAGCCACATCTCTGTGATGCCCATCACTTCACACCTGCCGATTTAATTTTGCGCCACAAGCTCATATACCTTATTCCTTATACAGCATGCATTCAGTTATAACCCCTTCAGTCCTGCATTAACCGTCCCTCTTCTCATTGTCATTCATTTGTGCAGTGCGCTTGAAGTTTGATATGTTAAACATTTCCAGATGCTCTATCCTATTTGTGTCTGTGCTGGAGATTTTAATAACCTCTCCTGAGTCTGTACTCTTACCTCCTCTTTTAATTCGGCTTTTCTAATTAAACCCTATAACTGCACCCCCACCCCGCGCACACTGACACACTCCTAATCAGTTTAAAACTCTGTCTACAGCCCTGGTTAGGATTCACTCGGACTCTGGTCCCAGCACGGTTCAGATGACGACTGTCCCATCGGAGCAGGTCCTTTCTTCCTCAGTAATAAAATGTGTTTATTCAACACAAAATGAAAGGATAAAAATGCTTTTCTGTACATACCAAAACATGAAAGTTACAAAAAGCCAATATTGTTAAATACACTTACTATGTGGAGCTATATAAATTGTAATGTGAATTACAAAACCATGGACATGGTGTACAAAGTTTATCAATCATTGTTTGACCCACAGCTGAGATCCTGATTTCCCCTCTGCCAGTGATTCCCTTCACTGAGATTCCACCCTGCCTCTCATGCAGTCTCTAGAGGGGCTATAAGTTCCTGTTGGCCCAGTCTATTTAAATTAATCCACCTTCTCCCTGGAACCAATCTATTGGTCTATTGGATTGTGTTTAGCAGTCAGCAACTCAGCTCTGGGATGTTATTGGTGATAAATGATCTGGGATGACAGCCAGTATCAGCATGGTGCTCACAGCGTATGGCACCAGACAAAGGGCTTACAGTCTGTGAGAGTTTCTAAGAAAAGTTTCTGTGCATTTCTCCTCATGCTGTCTCCTGATCTGACTTCAGACACCCCTTGCTCTCATTCTGTAGCTCCTTTTTTCACTCTGTTTATCTCACTTCATTGTCGTTCTCTCTGTTTATTTCTCTCCCTCTCAGTCTAGCTCCGATCATTCCCTCTATTTTCAAGCTGTCAAGTTGGGGAGCTCATGGACGCATGGTGGGCTGAATGGCCTCTTTCTGTGTTGTATTAATTCTGAAGTTCTCTGACCCACAGTGACAAGTTTTGGTGCCTGGAGAGACAAGCTGGTCCAGACAATTAACCATTATCTCTTCCTGGTTTCTGACATGCAGCGACATTGAAATATCTATTCAAACAAACAGATTCCTCATATTGAAATCAGCACACTTCAGACTGCCAGGCCATTGTGCTCAGTACCCTCTGCCTGTTTTCTTTTGTTGTTGGTCTTAGCTGCACTAGGATTAGTCTCCAACTCCTCCTCAGTTACTGTGCCTGTGGACCTATTGCTGTGGTTCCACACACCCCTCCCCACCACACCCCTCCCTCACCACAGCCACACGCTAGTTTTAACCCTCGTAAAGAACAATATCAAACCTGCCTGCCAGGAGATTGCTGCCAGTTCAAGTCCATCCCGTCCATCTTGTTTCTATCCGATCAACGCGGGAATCCCAATGATCCACACATCGGAGATTGTTATCAGTTCATGTGCATCCCGTCCTTCTTGTGTGTATCCTCCTGACCCGTGAATCCCAATGATCCACACATCGGAGATTGTTATCAGTTCATGTGCATCCCGTCCTTTTTGTGTATATCCTCCCATCTCGGGAATCCCAATGATCCACATATCGGAAGTGCTGCCTCCCCGACCAGCTCTTTGATCGCGTATATAACTGGGTTACCTTACGATTCCTAATCTCACTCTCACGTGACATATTCTACTGTATCCAAAATTCAAATATCCTTTCAGCACAACTCCAGCAAGGTCTTTTCTTTAAACTGGATAGACTTGATAATAAAAACTTAAGTGTGACGTCAGGAAAGTGAGACCACTGAATCAGTCCAATGACCACTGGATCTGATATCTATCCCCCGCCACCAAACCTGTTTGACAAGGCATACATATGGACCATCTATTTGCAGATGGACGAGGATAAAGAAAAGATTAGAAAATGTCAGAGCAAATGGATGTAATTCAGCCTGTTTACTCAGCATTGCTTTTCAATTGGATTCTAGTTATTCTGTTCCTTTCAATGGCAGGGTCTTTACCCAGAATCCCCAGTGGGTCAGAAAGTTCCCATTGTCGTTGTTTGCACAGTCCTGCGAAGGGAGTATCTAGTGCCAGGCAATGGGCTGTGGGGAGTCCCAAGGGTGGCACAAGGAAAGGCTGCATGTAGTGACAATGGACTGAGGGAACTGAGAGAGATGGAATGGGCATCCTGGGACACTGCACTCAGACAAGTGGCCTGGCAAGATTCCAAAACACCCAGAGGAACCCGCGAACCATGGCTGCTTTTACAAAAACCTGAAACATTTGCTGCATTTCTCCATAGAACAAAAGGAAAAATACTGTAGATGGTAGAAACCTGAAGCAAACACGGAGACGTCCTATGGAGAGAGAAAGAGTTAATGCTCCCGATGCAGATACCAGAAGAATGTACAAAGTCCACACAGACCAGGTTCAGAGATTGGAAATGAACCCAAGTCCCTAGCACTGTGAGGCAGCATTGCTGTGTCACCAGGCTGGCCAATGCTGGATAATTGGGGATAGTACAGTTAAAAGCATAGATACTGTTCTCCGTGATCAGGATTAAGAGTTCTGAAGGTTTGTTGCCTACATGGTGCTCGGGTTTGGGATTTATCATCTGGGTTGCAGAACTTGGAGCGGGAGGAGAAAGATCCAGTGTTCAGGGTCCGTGTAGGTACCAACAGCTGGACAAACAAATGACAATGCGAAGAGCGACGGGTAATACAGGACTGAACTATTATATCGGAATGCATGCAGTGTAAGGAATAAGGTAACTGAGCTTGTGACTCATCCATAAATTGGCAGGTCCGACATAGTGGGCATTACAGTGACATCGCTGCAAGAGGATCAGGATTGAGAGCTGAATATTCAAGGATATTTATCCTGTCAAAAAGATAGGCAGATGGGCAGAGAGATAGAGTTGTCTCAGTATTAAGAATGGATTGAATCAATAATCAATATTAAGAAATGAAATTAGGTCAGATGGTGTAGAATCTGTGTCGGTAGAATTGAGGAATCAAAAAAGTGGAAAAATGCAGTTGGAGTTATATACAGGGAGCTGGGGTGTAAGATAAACCTGGAGCTAGAAAGATCTGCAGGAAAGGCAACGTTACAGTGATCATGTGGGATTTTATTACGCAGATGGACTGGGAATTCAGATTGATAGTGGTTGGCAGGAAAAGGAATTTGTGGAATGTGTGTGAGAAGGCTTTTTGGAGCAGATTGTGCAGGCAGACTAGATGAGGGGATCTTAAGGTGACAGTGATCATAATATGATTGAATTTACTTTGCAGTTTCAGATGGAGAAGATAGAATCAGAAGTAATGGTATTCCAGCTGAATAAAGGCAATTACACAGACATGAGTGAGGAGCTGGGTAGAATTGACTGGGAGACGGGCCCAGCAGGAAAGATAGTATAACAGCAATGGCAAGAGATTTTTGGAGTAATTCAGGATACAGTAGAGATTTATCCTAAGGAAAAAGAGGCTTGTATAGGGAGGATGGGACAACCATAGCTGACCAGGGAAGTCGGGTATAGCATAAAAGCAAATGAGAAATGTTATCATGTAGTAAAGTGCAGTGGGAAACCTGAGGATTGGAAAGTTTACAAAGACAAAACAGAGGGCAAACAAAATCAAATAAGGAGGGAGATTATTAAATATGGGGGTAAGCTAGCCAGTAATAGAACATAGAACATAGAAGGATACAGCGCAGTACAGGCCCTTCGGCCCTCGATGTTGCGCCGACCGAATCCTACCTAACCTATACTAGCCCAATAACTTCCAAATGCCTATCCAATGCCCGCTTAAATGACCATAAAGAAGGAGAGTTCACCACTGATACGGGCAGGGCATTCCATGAACTCACAACCCGCTGTGTGAAGAATCTACCCCTAACATCTGTCCTATACCTACCACCCCTTAATTTAAAGCTATGTCCCCTAGTAACACCTGACTCCATTAGCGGTAAAAGGTTCTTAGTATCTACCCTATCTAAACCCCTAATCATCTTATACACTTCTATCAGATCTCCCCTAAACCTTCTCTTCTCCAATGAGAACAGCCCCAAGTGCCTCAGCCTTTCCTCATAAGATTTTCCTACCATTCCAGGCAACATCCTGGTAAACCTCCTCTGCACTCGTTCTAAAGCTTCCACATCCTTCCTATAGTATGGCGACCAAAACTGCACACAATACTCCAGATGAGGCCTCACCAGAGTCTTATACAACTGCAACATGACCTCAGGACTCCGGAACTCAATTCCTCTGCCAATAAAGCCCAGTACACCATATGCCTTCCTCACAGCACTATTTACCTGGGTGGCAACTTTCAGAGATCTGTGTACATGGACACCAAGATCCCTCTGCTCATCCACACTACCAAGTAGCCTACCATTAGCCCAGTAATCCATCATCTTGTTATTCCTACCAAAGTGAACGACTTCGCACTTAGCTACATTGAATTCCATTTGCCACATTTCCGCCCAGCTCTGCAACTTATCTATATCCCGCTGTAACCTACCACTTCCTTCCTCACTATCCACAACTCCACCGACTTTTGTGTCATCCGCAAACTTGCTTACCCAGCTTTCAAGCCTTCCTCTAGATCATTTATAAAGATAACAAAAAGCAATGGTCCCAAAACAGATCCTTGTGGTACACCGCTAGTAACTGCGCTCCAAGATGAACATAATCCATCAACTACTACCCTCTGTCTCCTTCCAGCCAGCCAATTCCTAATCCAAACCTCTAATGTATCCTCAATGCCATACCTCCGAAGTTTTAGCATTAGCCTACCATGGGGAACCTTATCGAACGCCTTACTAAAATCCATATACACAACATCTACTGCTTTACCCTCGTCCACTTCCTTAGTCACCTTCTCAAAGAACTCAATAAGGTTTGTGAGGCACGACCTGCCCTTCACAAAACCATGCTGGCTATCCCTGAAATAAAGGAAAACTGTAACAGTTTCTTTCACTATATAAAGTATAAAAGAGCGGCAAAAGTGAACATTGGACTGCTGGAAAATGATACTGGAGAGATAGCAGTGGGGAACGAGAAAATGGCCAAAGGACTGAGTAATTACTTTTCATGGTGGAAGGCACGAGTAACACCTTAAACATTCAAGAGATTGAGGGGCCAGAGCCCCTCAAATGTAATGGTCCGAAGGTGGGTAAATAACCCTGACCAGATGGACTACATCCCAGTATTATAAGGATGTTAGCTGAAGAGGGAGTGGAGGCAATCGTGGTTATCTTTCAGCAATCACTAGAGTAAGGAACGATCCCAGAGCACTGGAAATCCACTAGCGTGACACCCCTTTTTAACAAGGGAGTAAGGAAAAAGACAAAAAAAAACCCACCATGAATAGTTTAAACTCTGCCATGGGTAAGATCCTGGAATCCATTGTGAAGGATGAGATTTCTGAATACTTGAATGTGTTTCGTAAAATAGGGCAAAGTCGGCATGATTTGATCAAGGGAAGTTAATGCTTGACAAATCTAATGGAATTCTTTGAAGGGAAATGAGCAGCTCGACCAAGCACAGCCAATGGATGTTATTCACCTGGAATTCAAGGAGGCCTTTGACAAGGTGTCACACAGGAGATTACTGAGCATGATAAGGGTCCGTGGTGTTAGAGGCAAGGTAGTGTCATGGATAGAAGCTTATCTGTCTGGCAGAAAGCAAAGAGTGGGGATAAAAGAGTACTTCTCAGGATAGCAGCCGGGGACAAGTGGTGATCCAGAATGCTCAGTGTTGGAATCATAACTTTTTACTTGTTACATTAAAAATCCAGATGAGGGAATTGAGGGCACTCTGGTTAGGTTTGCAGACGATACAAAGATAGGGAGATGGTCAGGTCATATTGAGGAAGCGGAGAGGCTGAACGAGGATTTGGACAGGTAAAGAGATTGTCAGATGCATTCCAACGTTGGAAAGTGTGAAGTCATGCATTTTGGCACGAAGAATAGAGTCATGGTCTATTTTCTAAATGGTGAGAAAATTCAGAAATCTGAAGTGCAAATGGACTTGGGAGTTCTAGTGCAGGGTTCTCTCAAGGTCAGCTTGTAGGTTGAGGCAGTAGTTAGGAGGGCAATTGCAATTATGATTGGGAGCATTTACTACGAGAGGAATTGAATATAAGAACTGACTGTGTACGGCTCTGGTCAGACCACATTTGGAGTATTGTGCTCATTTTTGAGATCCATACCTCAGAAAGGATGTACTGGTCCTGGAGCGTGTTCAAAAGATTTTCACGAGAGTGGTCATCGGAATGAAAAGTTTTTTGCATGAGGAATGTTTGAGTACTCTGGGTCTATACTTGATAAAGTTTGAAAGGATGAGAGGAAATATACTTGAAATAGACAGGATACTGAATGACCTGGCGAGAGTCGATGCTGAAAAGATGTTTCCATTGGATTAGAATCCGAGGGCACAGCCTTAGATGAAAGGGAACACCTTTTAGAACAGTGATAAGGAGACAGTTATTTAACCATAGAAGGGTGAATCTTTGAAAGTTATTGCCAGAAGGCTGTGGGTTCAGGTCAATTAGTATATTTGAGAGGGAGATAGATAGTTTTTGATTATCCAGGATATGAAGGGTTATGGGGAGAAGGTCGGAGAATGGGTTTGAGAAACCTATCTGCTATGATTGAATGACGGAGAAGACACGATGGGCTAACTGTCCTAATTTATGCTCCAACATCTTATAGTCTTCTGGTCTAAACCTTGAAGAAGTACCTTGCATCTCTGAGAAGATAGATTCATGTCATTCATGAATGTCAGTAGCTGATGGGAATAGTTAACTGCTTGAGAATGAAGGTACTGTGGCTACCGTCAGGGTGGTGGATAATATGACATTCAGTGCAGGATCACACACCAATTGCACTGTATTCACGTGGGGAGAGTTCATTCAAAACTTGGACTTCTCCGTCTCTCTCAATGGAGTGTTGGGGTTGGGGTGGGTTGGCGTAACGTCCGACCAGGCACTTAAACTATCCAGAATCATACATCCTGAGTGAAATAGCAGTCATGGAATTGATCACATTGTCTGTTTAGAATATTAGGAGTGATTGTCCATCCCTCTCAGGGTTCAACCTCTTATTCTCTCACAGCTCTACAGATCAACCTTCACTCATTCCTCATAGTGTCATCATCCCAGGGATTAATCTGGTGGAACTCCTCTTCACTCTCTCTGTGGTAAGGAGATCACTCCTTATAATGGAAAGAAAATCTGTCCACAATACCCCAAATACTGCCGCAATAAGACTCTCATGTTTGATCACACTAATTCCTTTCCCTCACTTTGCTGGCTCCATGTCTTTCGTGTGACACAGGAAACAATTCATTTACAATGCACTGCCACTGATGTAGAACTTAAACACATCCTTACATCTGTAGGTCAGCATCAATAAAGCCAGCACCAGAGGTGCCCATGGAGATGGACATCACTCTTGGGAGAGACTCAATCACAAAGAATACATCTAAAATCGTGAATGGCTACCTACCTGAATGGAAATGAGCCGTTGGAATATGGGATGCAGGCAGAGGAAGGGAGCTACCATTCCTTTTGTTCTGCCCTCACGGGATGTGTGCAGCCATGGTCAGGCCAGCATGTTATGCTGATCTTGAACTGAGTGGCTGGATCAGCTGTTCCACAGGACAGTAAATAGTAAAACACATTGCCGTGGGTTTGCAGTTAAACAGAGACTTGACCAGAGAAGGATGACCCACTACCTTCTCTAATGGGCACAAGGCAAGCCGCTATCAACAGATTATCATTCCGTGGTTCTAGAAGACGAGTCAATGACGTGACCCACCATACACTGTCTGCCCATCTTTCAGATTTTGTGCCGAGAACAAGTTAAACATCGCAAGTGCAAGTATTTTCCACTGGACACGTGGTTAGAAGGGACATGAAACAAATGTATCTGAAATTAAGAAAGGCACAAACGATGGTTTATTCAGGAATTGAACTGAGGCTGAGGAGGAGACTGGACGTCTTAATGGTGGTATTGGGCAGGACTGGTATGTGGGGAGGAGATGGAGATGTACACTTTGCAGAAGAAAATGAATCGAAGAGGTTGAGATAAGTGAGTTTTACCCGCGCGTATTGGTGAGTAATTTGTAAATAAAAGTTTGCCACTTATAATTTCTAAGGAATGAAATCTTTGATTGGAGCTGAAAACGTTGGCTTGCACCTTTCCAAAATTTGCATATCATGAGCATCGATTAAGTTCAGACCATTTCACTAAACATACAGAGTGACTTACCAGGAACACCAACTATAGCAAGGATAGGATAGTAACCAGCTTGAATAACCATCAGTACATCTTCAATCCGCGATGCTAATGATATCCAAGGCTGGGAAAGCCAGTACAGACCATCGGATAAACTCCTCTCCATTGTTGGAACATTCCAGTCTAATGTTCCCAGATTCCCATCCCTCCTGCTCTTCTCTCTGAAGCTGCTAATCCCTGTTACTGCTGTTGCCCACGCTCCCACTCATACTGTGGAATACAACACTGAAAGCATTCCCTTATTGATAGAAGAGAGGAACTCTCTGGGGACGCATACAATCCATGGAGACTGACAGCAATACAATCGCTGAACAAATAGCTCCAGTTAACCCCTTTGAATTCAATACTACTTTATTAACATTCAAAATAACGTTGAACATTTATGCATTCTGGGTGTGATATGCGAGTGTGACTGAAGGAAGGAATGTTGAAGATGCCAGATTGATTGTGTGTAATCATTCAGTCTACCTTGGATATAGAGGTAATGCCAGAAGTTTAACGGAACATAAACATGCTTCTCTGTTCATAAATACAGAAATAAATCCCATAACTACTGATCCGTCATTGCAATATCTGTAAAACATTGAGAAAACAACTATCATTCATGATCTGATAGCAACATGTGTCAATAAAAAAGTGGGTTACAACAAACAAACAGCATGGATACGTTAACAGAGAATTGCACATGACAAACACAGTTCAGATTGTTATTCCAGGATCAGAGAGGGCAGGTGTGGGTCATACTGTTGATGTTATCGATGTTAAGGAACTGTCATGAAGTGTCATTAATTGGACTTCAATTACATTGTGATTATAATATTGGGGAAAGGACATAAGGCCGGGGACATGGATGTTTAGATTGGGTGGAGGGACAGTGACGTTTCCCATTTACCAGAATTGGAATGTTACTCTTTATAACTCATATGAAGAACAGATTCAAGAATACATCTACAATGAGGAATTAGCAGAGACAACATTAATGAAATGCGTTTATGCAATATAAAATACAGGAACAAAATGTTTTTCTGCACCCACCAATATATGCAAAGTACAAAAAGGTAAGATTGTTAAAATACACTCCTGATATTGAACTATATAAATTGAAACGTGAATTACATAACTAGGAAAGTGGTATGCAAACTTTATCAATCATTATTTGACCCACAACTAAGATCATGATTTCACCTCTGTCACTGATACAGTATCAGTGTGGGCGGGGGAGGGGGGGGGCGTCATGGAGTGCGGGATGGTGGTTATCATTTCCTGCTGCTCTTGGCACTGTCTATTTAAAAACTCTGCTTTCTCCATGGAACCAATCTATTCGCCTAATGGGTTTTGTTTAGCTGTCGGTAACCCAGCTCTGTGATATTGTTGGAAGTAAGTAATCTGGGATGACAGGCAGTATCAGCACAGTGCTCACAGTGTACGGCTCCCAGACAAAGGGCTTGCCGCCCAGAGGAATTTCTAAATAAAGCTTCTAACTTCTGTCTGTCCATATTTATCTACCGTAATGCAGTCTTCTGATCTATCTAACTTCACCCTCATCTAACATCTCTTCCTCTCAAACTCTGTCAGTCACTCCCCTTTCTATACTCTCTCAGTTGATCTCCCTTCACTTGCTCTCTCTCTGTTTATTTCTCTCTCACACAATCTTTCTTCACACACTCTCTCGATCTCCGATTGTGCAGTTGGAGAGCGTGTAACTCCACAATGGACTGAATGGCCTCCATCCATGCCATAATAATTGAGGTTCTCTGACCCACAATAAATGCTTCCTGGACAGACATGCTGGTCCGGTGACAGGTACATTGCACAATCACCCATTATCTTTTCCTGCTCTTCTCTGGTGTACAGCTGCCTTGAAATGTCTGTTCAAACAAAACAGACTGAATGAAATTCGAGCAGTCGAGAAGACGTCCATGTCTGTGAATTTCAATCAGGATTTAATGAAGGATGAGATTCCAGAATAACATGAGCAATGAGTGAAAAACAGGAATACACAAGAAATGGCAGCTGGGAACAACCTGTGGTTCCAAGTAGGTCTCATGGTATTACCAATAGATTATCAATCCAGAAAAATCAGCTCCTGTTCTGTGGATCCAGGTTGAATCCCGCCACTGCAGATGGTGGAAATTCAATTCAATAATGTAAAAATATCCCTGGAATTAAGAATCTACTGCTGAGAATGAAATCATTGCCGATTGTCAGAAAAATCCACCTGGTTCAATAATATCCTGCCATGAAGGAATCTTCCATCCTCACCTGGTCTGGCTGACATGCAACTCCAGACCCAAAGCAACGTCACTGACTCCCAATCGCCCGCTGAAACGGTCTAACGAGTCATTCAGTTGTTTCAATCGCTACAAAGTTTCAAACAAATGAAACCGGATGGACCACATGTCATCGAAATGGGCACCGGAAAAGTCAACATTAGAAACATCACTATAGAACCTGCAAAGTCTTCCTAACGAATATCTGAGGTCTAGTGCCAACATTGGAACAACTGCCTTACAGATTAGTTAAGCAACAGCCTGACATAGCCATAGTCACGGAATCATACCTTACAGAAACAACAGAAATTAAACATGCACAAAGGGGTCTGTTACTGATTATCACGTACCGTTGTTCCTCAGCTGAATCAGTCCTCCTCCATGTTAAACAACACTTGGAGAAAGCATTGACTGTGGCAAGGGCACAAAGTGTATTCTGGCTGGGGGATTTCAAAGTCGACTGTCAAGTGTGGTTTTGGCAGCAGTACTACAGACCATGCTGGTCGGCTCCGAAGGACATAGCTACTAGATTGGGTCGGCAGAAGGTTGTGACGGAATGAACGAGAGGGGAAAAAAGTATACCTGACCTCATCCTGACCAATCTACCAACTGCAGATGTATATGTCCATGACAGTATCGGTAACACTGTCCTTGTGGTGACGAAGTCTATTGTCTCCATAAACTCTATCATGTTGTGTAGCACTATCACCATGCTGAATCGCACAGACTTTTAGCAGATCTCGCAACTCAAGACTGAGCGTCCATAAGATACTGTGAACCATCAATAGCAGCAAAACTATACTCCAGCACAATCTGTAACGTCACTGCCCAGCATATCCCCCACTAAATCATTACCATCAATCCAGAGGATTAACCCTGGTTCAATGGAGAATGCAGGAAGGCATGCCAGGAGCAGAACCAGGAATATATAAAGACAAAATGTTCATCTGCTGAAGCTTCCAAACAGAAATACTTGCGTGCCAGATAGCATAAACAGCAAGGGACAGACAGAGCTTAGAAATCACAGAACCAATGCATCAGAATTAAACTCTGCAGGCTTGCTAATCCGATCGTGAATGGTGGTGGACCATTAAGCAACTCACTGGAGTAGTGGCCTCTACAAATATGCCCATGCTCAATGATGGAAGCGCCCAGAACATTAGTGCAAAAGATAAGGCTGAAGCTTTCACAGCAATCTTCAGTCAGAAGTTTTGAGTGAATCATCCATTTCGGCCTCCTGCCGTGGTCTCCATCATGACAGATAGCAGTCTTCAGCAAATTCGATTAACTGATATCAAGAAACGGTTGAAGGTACTGGATACTGCAAAGGCTATGGGCCCTGATAACATGCCGTAAATAGTCCTGAAGGCTTCTGCTCCAGAACTTCCCGCTCCCCTAGCCAAGCTGTCCCTGTATGTTTGCAAACCGACAATGGGGAAAAACTGCTCAAGTATGTTCTGGACAAATTCGACCCGTCCAAATACCGCCTAATCAGTCCACTACCCATCATGTGTAAAATGATGGAAGGTGTCATCAACAGTGCTATCAAGCAGCACCTGCTCAAAACTAACCTGCTCAGTGACGCCCATTTTGGGTTTTGCCAGGGTCGCTCAGCTCCTGAACCCGTCACAGACTTGGTGCAAACATAGAAAAAGGAACTGAATTCCATCCCTAGGCATCAAGGCTGTATTCTGCCAAATGTGACATCAAGGAGCCCAAGTAAAAACGGTATCGCGGGCCAACACTGCATTATTGAAGTCATACCTGAGAGATAGGAAGATGGTCATTGTTGTTGGAGGTCAGTTATCTCAGCTCCAGAACACCTCTGCTGTAGTCCCTTCGGATAATGACATCAGTCCAAACATCTTCAGCTGCTTGAATAATGACCTTCCTTCCATCATATGGTCAGAAGTGGGGATGTTCGATGATGACTGCACAATGTTCAGCACCATTCGCAAATGTTCAGGTACGAAAGCCGTCCACGCCCAAAGCAACAATACTTGGGTAATATCCAGGCTTGGGCTGGCAAGTGGTAAGTAACGTTTGCGCCACATAAATTCAGACAATGACCGTCATCAATAAGAAACAATATAGCCACTTTGTATTCAGCAGCATTATCATCACTAAACTCTCCCACTATCAATATCCTGGGGGTATCATTGGCCAGAAACTCAACTGGACTCGCCACATGAAGATAACAGCAGATCAGAGGCTAAGAATACTGCAGGGATAACTCACCTCCGGACTACCCAAAGCCTGTCCATCATCTACAAGGCACAAGTCAGGAATGAGATGGAATATCCTCACTTGCCTGAATAGGTGCAGCCCCAACACTACTAAAGAAGCTTGACACAATCCAGGACAAAACAGCCCAATTGATTTGCACCACATCCACAAGCATTCACTCCCTTCACCATAGTCACTCAGGAGCAGCAGTGTGCACTACCTACAAGACACAATGGAGGAATTCCCCAAAGATCCTCAGACAGCTCCTTCGAATGTCATGAACACCTCCATCTGGAATGACAAGGACAGTAGACGTTTGGGAACACCACCTTCAAATTCCTCTCCAAGGCAGTCAACATCCAGATTTGGAAATGTATTGCCATTCCTTCACTGTTGCTGCGTGAAAACCCTGGAATTCCCTCTTTAATCACTAGTCGGTCACCGCACAGCAGGTAGATTGCAGCAGTTGGAGAAGGCAGCTCAGCACCACCTTCTCAAGGGCAACTGGGGACGGGAAAGAAATGCTGGGCACATCCAGCGATGCCCACATCCAAAAAAAGACCTTTTAAAAAATAGTCCCAAGTTGAGCATCTCGAAAGGACAGATTATCTTATTTGAACACGAGCAGGAAAGCAGTGTTTCTAATATTGAACATTTTAGACTTTTCTGTTATTAGAAGGGTGTTCAGTATTCGATGCCATATTGTTGCTGAGTGCTGTGATAAATTGCACTGTTTTGTTTAAATCAACAATACTGGCGTAACAGGATCAACCCTTCGAAAATACCAGACAGAAAATGACAATCATCGTAGAGAGAATGTACTCCGCCAGATGAGACACACTGAGAGCAGCTCATATTCAAATTATTAATGGAATACTGGCTGACACTGAATCCTCCCACCGTCCATATCACAGGGGTTACCATTGACCAGAACGTGAAGTCAAATCAACATACAAATATAAGGGTTACAAGAGCAGGTCAGAGACTTAGAAGTCTATACTGAATAATAGACACTATGACCTAAACGGCATGAGATATGACAATAGATTTAGGCCATTCAGAAAATTCCTTCACTTTGATACTGTGCCATTTTGTCATTGTCTCTATGAAAAGTGGAAATATCTTCTACACACTGACTGTATCAATCTTTGCAGTAATCCATTAGTTTCAATCAGACCCCCCACCACCCCACCCCCACAATTTTTCTAAATTCCATCGAGTACGCACATTGCCGCTCATATGACAAGCCGTCATCCCCAGGATGGATCACCTCCAACACTAGCAGATCTTTCTCCAGAGATAGTGTCCAAAACAGCTCACAACTGGCCAAATACCGTCTGTCCATAGCCCATTACATTCTCAGCAGTATGTCTCCTGTCTTGCATTCTTGCTGTCTTGAAATGAATGCAAACATTGCTTTTGCTTCCCTAACTGACAACTGAACGTTAACCATAAGAGAGGACGAGTGCTTCAAAATTCTTTTGTGCTTCAGATTTAATGGATCCTATTAGAACATAGTGTCTCCTCTATTCCGCCTACCAAAGTGCATATTCTCACACGTTTCCATATTGTGTTCCATCAGCCACGTGTTTTCCCACAGTCCTAAACTGTTCAAGCCTTTCTGCAGCTTCCCCACTTCCTCAGTATCATCTGCAAACTTAGCAAAACTGACCTCAAGTCCTTTGTTCAGATTGTTCATATACAATATATTTCCTGGTTCCCTAAGGACCGTCCACCATATAAAAGGCACAACAGTCAAAGTGCTTGACTCCATTCAGGTTGAAGCAGTGGCTTGACTTGAATTATACCTGTAAAGTCTTCAGTCCCTGCACCACTGACCTTCAGTAGAAGCACACCCTACCCACTTTTGTTGTGAGTTTACTTCATTATGGCGCACAATCCCAGTCTATTGATGTCACTCTGTCTCAACACTGAGTGGTGCTCACACCAACCATGTCACTGTGTATTGATAACGATGGAGGGAGGTCGGCGAGGGTATGTCTATGATGAATAACTGTGTGACTGCCAGGCTGAAACCTGCCCCAACAGCCTCGGATGTACCTGTGCCCACTCTCACCGCTGCAGACCTGATCAGTCTTCCTGCAAGTCAGTCAAGGAAAGCGCCGGGCCTGGATAGTGTTCCCGGCTGAGCACTCAGATCCTGTGAGGACCAACTGGCAGAGGTATTCACATACAATTTCAGCCTTTCCTTCCCACAGGCTGAAGTCCCAACCTGCTTCAGGAAGGCCAACAACAACCTTTTAAGTGAGAAAGCTCATGCTTTAATGACTTAATGATTACCGCCCCGTGGCTCTAACCTCAATAAATATGGAGTTATTTGAAAGGCTGGTTATGGCCCACAGCACCTTCAATCTCCCAGCCTGACTTGATCTCCTATAATATGCCGACTGATGTAACGGGTCCACAAAAGATGCCGTATCCCGAGCCCTGCACTCATCCCTAGGACATCTGGACAACAAAGTCACCTACACCAGACTCCTGCTCATTGACGACAGCTCCACCTTAAACATCATTACCCCTCCAGACCAATCTCAAAATTCCATGACCTTAGTCGTGGCTCCACTCTCTGCAACTGGATCCCCCGGTTTCTGACCCACAGACCCCAATTAGTGAAGGTAGGTATCTGCACCACCGCCACAATAACACTCAACACTGGAGCTCCTGGCGCATGTTTCCTCAGCCCCCTTCTGTACTCCCTGTACACACACGGCTGTGTCGTCAGCCCCTACTGTACTCCCTGTACACACACAGCTGTGTCCTCAGCCCCCTACTGTACTCCATGTACACACACGGCTGTGCCCTCAGCCCCCTACTGTACTCCCGGTACACACACGGCTGTGCCCTCAGCCCCCTACTGTACTCCCTGTGCACACAGCTGTGCCCTCAGCCCCTACTGTACTCCCTGTACACATATGGCTGTGTCCTCAGCTCCCTACTGTACTTTGTGTACACACACGGCTGTGTGCTCAACCCTCTACTGTACTCCCTGTACACACACTGCTGTGCTCTCAGCCCCCTACTGTATTTCCTGTACACACACGGCTGTGCCCTCATCCCCGACTGCACTCCCTGTACACCAAGAGATGTGCCTCAGCCCCCAATTGTACTCCCTGTACACACACAGCAGTGTCCCTCAGCCCCCTACCACACTCCCTGTACACACACAGCTGTGTCCTAAGCCCCTACTGTACTCCCTGTACACACACAGCTGTATCCTCAGCCCCCTACTGTACTCCCTGTACACACACAGCTGTGCCGTCAGCCCCCTACTGTACTCCCTGTACACATGGCTGTGCCCTCAGCCCCCTACTGTTCTCCCTGTACACACGGCTGTGCCCTCAGCCCCCTACTGTACTCCCTGTACACATATGGCTGTGTCCTCAGCCCCAAACTGTACTTCGTGTACACACACGGCTGTGTCTCTCAACCCCCTACCTACACCAAGAGATGTGCCTCAGCCCCCAACTGTACTCCCTTTACACACACAGCAGTGTACCCAGCCCCCTACAGTACTCCCTGTATACCCACGGCTGTGTCCTCAGCCCCCTACTGTATTCTCTGTATACACACGACTGCATCCCTCAGCCTCCTACTCTACTCCCTGTACACAAACGGCTGTGTCCTCAACCCCCTACTTCATTCCCTGTACACATACGACTGTGTCTGCAGTCCCCTACTGTACTCCCTGTACACACACGGTTTTGTCATCAGCCCCCTACTGTACTCCGGTACACACGTGGCTTTGTTGCCAAATTCCAAACAATGCTAACTGTAAGTTTGCTGATGACATCACCAAAGCAGGAGGGATATCAAACAACGATGAGCCTGAACATAGAAAGTAGATAGTGGGTTTGGTGGCATGGTGGAATGATAATAACCTCTCTCTCAAATTCGGCAAAAGTAACTAACTGATCATTGACTTTAGAATGAAAGGAGGGGAACATGCCACTATCTCCATCAACGGTCGAGACAGTGCAGAGCGTCAAGTCCTTCGGAGTGATGATAACTGGCAACCTACCTTGGACTTCTCACATAGGTGTGACAGTCACGATGGTGCAAAAACTTCTCTCCTTCCTCACTTGGCTCAGAATATTTAGCATGCACTAATTCTACAGATGCGCTATTGTGAACGTACTGTTCGGGTGCATAATGGCCTGGAACGGCAACACTCTGCCCAGGAACATCAGAAACTACAGAAGATTGTGTTCACAGCCCAGACTGTGACAGACTGCAATTTCCCGATCATTGACTCTATTTACACGGCTTGTTGCCGCAGAAAGGCTGCCAACATCTATCTTCTGTCTTCTGTTTCTTTCCCTGAACCTATTATCTTCCCTTCTCCCTGCCCATGTGACTGTTTATTTCCTTGTTTTGTTTCCTTTCTCTCTTTGACTGACTGTCCATCTGTTTCCCTCGCTGTGTTCTTTTTCTCCTTCCCTTTGTTTCTGTCTCTTTCTCCTTCGTTGTTATGGTGATGGCTTCTCTATTCATTTGAAGCAGCTGATGGCTCATTGTTCAATGTTGGCAATACAATACACTCAACAAGGTTTTGGTATAGACGACATGATTTAAAATTATCAGTTAAATTTCAATTGTTGTCAAAAAAGCAACAAGAACTTGGGTATCCATTTAACAGTCAATTGTTACATCTAGTGCTCTGTATACTGGCACATCTCCCAGTGCTCTGTATACTGGCTACGCAAAGCATTCTATTCGGCTGCATAATGACCTCACATGGTAACTGCTCTGCCTAGGACCATAAGAAACTACAGACGGTTGTGTGCACAGCCCACACCATCACGGAAGGCAACCTTCCGTCCATTTTATACTTGTTATTGTCGCAGAAAGGCTGGCAACATCAAAGATCTCTCCCAAACCGGTAATGATCTCATGCAACCTCTTCCAACAGGGACGAAACACAGAGGCTTGAAAACATCCTCAAGAACACTTCCTTCCCTACCATTATTAGACTGACAAATTGACATCTCTCACTTTTCAAATATTATTAATCTTGCTAATGTCGATCTTGCTTTGCCCACCTCCTGTGAAGCTGTAACCTTATATGCCTTACTCTGTCCAAGGACCCTGTGATCTCTGTTTTCTGGTTTAGGGTCATTTACCTGCACTACAATAAAAACAAACCTTTCCATTGTACATTTGACTAAAATAAATGAAACGAAATAAGATCAAACATGTGGAGTGCAGTGGCTCAAGGTCATCTCAAGGGCAACTGGAAAAATGAACGAATGTTGCCCCAGTCAGAGATACCCATATCTAATTAATGAATATAAGAAGATGACCACACTTAGGGAGGACAGACAGAGGGAATGAAATCGCTTTAAACATGATCTTAGATATATACAGGTTTCCCTCACTATTTGTAAGTAGAGTGTCCTCCGAAACCGTTCGCAAGGTGATATGGTGTAAAGTGCAGTAGCACTGATTTATTTTGGGAAAATTTCGGCTTTCTTCGTAAAAGTGAAAATCCTGCTGGAATTTCGTTTGGTTAGTGAAACAAGATCCTAATGTAAGTCATTTGGAAGGGGAAGTGGCAAAAATCGAACTTTTGAAAAGCGGGGGATGACCTGTATTTACATGGGCATGTTATTCAGGAAGATGGGAAAGGCGAAAAATAAATGAGGTGAATGTCTCGTTTTATTTCCAGCCCAGCTGATCATCATTTCCTTTGTTTTCTCTTTTTCTTCTATATCTCTCTTTCTCTATTGAACCCCTCCTTCTGTTCAAAGCAAACTTCACTGTCAACGGTATTAATCACACTCCTTTCCAGCTACTTTCAGTTCAGGAAAGTTTCCCATCACTTTCTGTTCATTTCTTTGCATTTCTTTCTATAATTTCAGATTTTCAGCATCTTCCTTTATTTGATTTCACCTTCAATTTTCTTAATTCGTGGGACGTTGTCATCTCTGCCAAGTGCAGCATTTGGTGACCATCACTAGTCGCCCTGACTCTGAGGCCATTCCGCAATATAATATAAAGTTAAGCATATTGCCATGGGTCTCAAGTCACACTTAACCCAGATTTCATCACCGAGGGTGATCAGTGAAAGAAGAAGGTTTTCAGATAAAATGTTGCTTTTATGTTTGTTTTTCATGAAATTCACCTTTATTCCAATGCTTATCATTATTATTTATGGTCTGTCATCAGCTATGGTAGGACTTGAAACAAATCCCTTGAAACAATATCTTTCGTTTAATAAGCTTTGCTCCTGAATTACAGCCAGCGGCACTCCTACATTCAAACATTGTCCTAATCATGAAGTAACATCCGAGACAAGAGGAATTTTGTGATTGAAATATTTGTATTTGAAAAAGTGGTCAGAAGAGACCTTAAAACATTAAGTCTGAATTTTACCAACGTGCAGCCAATGGTTTGTTCAGCAACAGCACTGACACAGAGATAAAGATTGAGGATATTAGGAGCTGGTAGTGGACAGGTTTGGTGACAGAGAGAACACGAGACATAAACCGGTTCAGGGCAAAAAAATGACCTCGGGTTTGTGCACAGTTTTATTCGCAGATGTTTGTGAGGTAGTGGTCTGCAATTCATGGGTAATGAATGGAGACTGCAATTGAAACTGAAGGCAATAGTTTCTTTCTCTGACAAATATAGTTAACAGGATTTGCAACAAAGTTCAAATAGGTTAGTAGAACACCCTCCACCCCGCCCAGAATAATCATCAGCACTGCTGATATCCGATATGATGGAAATCCCCAAGAGGGGGAAATCTTGAAAAGACTCAAGGAAAACCTCCTCTCCATTGTTGTAATGTTCCAGTTCGCTATTCTCCCATTCAGATCTATGCAGCTGTTGATCTCTGTTACTATTAGAGCTGATGCATCTGTTACTACAGTGGGATCGAACACTGAATGAAGCCTCTTACGAACAGGAGAGGGAAACCCTCCAGTGACACAGTTGCATTGCATGGAGACTGACATCAATCACAGTCAGAGCAAACAGTCCCAGCTTTTAATACAGCACATTCAGTTCACAATATAACTGGACTGGACTACATGTTGACATTGCTGGCTATTGGTCACATCTCCCATCACCAATTGCTCGAGTGATGTCAGTTGTGAGGGAGAATAAGAATATTTTCTTTTCGTAGGCGACATGATTCTGCTTTGTTGTCCGTTTACTATGTTGTAACCATCTCTCCAAAAATCCCTCCACCCCCCCCCCCCCAAAAGAATCACAATCAGGATGTTGTTACTGTGCTGATCTCTCCTCCACTGGAACAAACACCAGCGAACAGACTGTCATTGGGCACAATCGCCCTGAACATAGACAGGAAGTGTGGACTTCTCTGAATGTTCCTCTCACTGCTCTAATAAGGCAACTTTGGAACTTGCACAGGGAATATGCTTCAGTAATTTATTTATATAAATTGACAGACTCCTAAATGCTGTTTTATTTGGTGTAAACAGTATTTTTACGCATTTTGGCTTCAGTCCAACACTAAAAGTGTTAATTACAATGAACGTATTCATTTAGACTTATGAATTAATAAGTCAGGTTTGAATGGACATGTTATTGGCTGGGAGATAGGGCGGAATGGGAGCAGTGGCTGTGGAAACTGCATGGGAAGTACAAAGATATTCCCCAATCATCATCCCTTTTTCTGACAGACAGAATTAAATCTAATGTATAACAAGGAAACAGCCAACATTTGGGAGATGCAATGCTGAATGGCAATGTGAACTAAAAGGATAATATTAAATGTGATGAAGTGAAATATATTTTATACACATACCATTTAATCATTGGGAATACAGATTGAGTAGGGTCACCGGACCTGAAACATTAATTTTGATTTCTCTTCACAGATACTGCCAGGCCTGCTGAGCTTGCCTCTAAGTTCTGATTTTCTTTTTGTTTGAGATTTATCATATTGTTCATATCTGGCAGGATACTTACAATTAAAAGCAGACACTAATAACAAAATGTGAAGGGCAATGGGGACAATACAGGAGACTAACAGTAGAGTTATAGTCATTCCAAGCTGGAAGAGACAATGGGCTGAGTTTCCCCCACTTTTGCTGTAAATAATTCTGTGATATGTAATCAAAACCTTTGGAGAGGGGTAGACAAGTTTGTTCAACGATGGTCACAGAGTGCTCCACCATCAATAATCTATTCCTATTATCTCATGAAATTTCAGCTGCCTCTAAAATGTATTTTTAAACAAAGTGGAGTTCCTGAGATTTACAGGATCATCAGAAAAAATATTCCTTTTTCCTTTGATTCTTAAAGAAGAAACAGATTTCGGCCGTAATACAGGTGTCACAGACACAACAGCTATAACAGAAACAGGAAAGGACTACATTGTCCTTATGTAACCAAATTCAGCATGCAGCCCTGTCAAGATACATGAAATATAGTGATACTGAAACACGAAATACAAACAGAAAATGATGGTAGAAGTGCAACAGATGAGGATGTATCTGCAGAGAGAAACAGAGTTAGCATATCGAATATGATGTGACACTGTTCTGAAAAAGTCATATTGAAATCAAAGGTTAATTCTGTGTATCCCTGCTCAGAGGGTGCCAGACCTGCTGAGTTTCCCTCTATCGATTTCTTTTTCTTTCTGAACTGTGACAAATTGACTGATCTGAACGATATAAGCAAAGCTCTGTCTCAGCTGAATCTTGAATATTAGTTTATGGACATTAAATGAGAAATTACAAAGTTCCTATATTTGACAGAGTTCCAAATATCCATGACGTATTGCATTGTGGGACAAAACCATTGTGAGACATTGCTGAAACAAAAACCAAAGTTGTCGCAAAAGGTCTGCAGTATCTGTGCAGAGAAATCAGAATTAACGTTTCTAATTCAATGGCCCTTCCTCAGAACGGATGGTAGCCCTGAATGTTGATTAATATACAGCAGAAGCTGAATAACTGTTCATGGAGACTGTTAGTAGCTAACAATAGGGTGTGAGTAATGGAAGGCCACGTGAGGACTAGGCCTGGTGTATGGGTAGGGGGCATTGAGGAGTTCAGTCCCTAAATTATTGACCATTATTTTGAGTCTGAATGGCTGCAGGGTCCACCCGCGGAAAATGAGGTGTTGTTCTTCCAGCTTGCGTTGAAATGTCCTGGAACACTGCAGCAAGCCTGACGCAGAGATACTGGCCAGGGAACAGGATGGGGTATTAAACTGGCAGGCAACTGGAAACTCAGGGTCTTTTGCAGAGGTACAGCTTGGATATACTGTGAAGTAGTCACCCAGTCTACCTTTAGTTTTCCCAATGTAGAGCAGATCATAATGTGAGCAGCGAATGTAGTAGACCGGATTGTGGGAAATGTTGGTAGGATGCTGCTTCACCTGGAAGGTTTGTTTGGACCTTAGATAATGACGAGGGAGGAGGTAAATGGGAAAGTGTAACAACTTCGGCAGGGGAAAGTGAAGTGTAGCTGTGGTGGGGGCTGGGGGAGGTGGTGTATGTGTGTGGGGAGGGGAGGTGTGGGCGGTGAATAACGAGTGGACCAGGGTGTCCTGGAGGAAATGGTCACTTCAGAAGGCGGAAAGGGGAGAGGAGGCAAATATGTGTCTGGTGGTGGCATCTTTCTGGAGGTGGGGAATGCAGACTGATGATCTTCTGCATGTGAATGTGGTGGGATGGTCGGTAAGGATAAGGGAAACTCTAACGCTGTTGCAGCAGGGAAGAAAGATGCTGAGGGTAGAAGTGCAGGAGGTGGGTCGGAACTGGTTGAGGTCCCTGTCAATAACAGTGCTGGGGAGTTCTCGTATGAGGAAGAAGGTGGACATAGCAGAGGCAACATGTTTGAAGTTGACATCATCAGAAGCAATGCGGTGGAGACGGAGGAACTGAGAGAATGGAATGGAGCCTTTGCAGGATACAGGGTGTGAGGATGCATACTCCAGGTAGCTGTGGGAGTTGGTCGGTTATTACTGGATATCAGTGACCGGTCTATCCTCAGAAATAGAAGCAGAGATATCGACTAAAGGAGGGGAGGAGTCAGAGGTAGAGAGGTGAATGTGTGGGAGGGGTGCAAATTGGAAACAACGAACTTTTCCAATTCTGGACAAGAAAGAGGAGCAGCAGCGATGATAATATATACATATTGGAGAAAGAGTTATGGATGGGGGCTGGAATAGAACTGGAAATGGAATGACCTACGTACCCCACGAAGAAACAGCTATAACTTTGGACCACGTATGTATCCATGCACCCCCTCTGTATGGGAGGAGCAGGCTGAAGCAATGGCTCTGCATGGGCAGTTCTGTTTGTGGATTTTCAGGAGGAGATAAAAGCGAACTCTGCTATCAGAAGGCCATCAGCTTCGGGACTGTTAGGTGGGGGTGAGTGGGGTGGGGGTGTGGGCCAGTGACTGGGAATCTCCAGGTGAAATGTGGTCAGATTTAGTAAATAAAATAGCCTGATGTGCCATGATAGGGTTATGGACCAGCAGGTGACATGTGGAGGTATCTGAGAACTGGCACTCAGCCTCTGAAATGTAGAGGTGAGTCCACCAGACTGCAGCAGCACCTCCCTTATCGGCACAGGCTGAATAACATAGTCAGGGTTGATTGAAGCCTACAGCGTACAGTCTGTTCAGAGGGTGATAGGTTGGATAGGGAGAGGGGGAATACAGAGAATTAAAGACAACTAAACTCACATGGAAAGTTCTCAATGCACATATTGACTTCAAGTAAATGCCAGAGGAATGGATCCAGGTGGAGGGAGAGTGTTGGAGCTGGGCGAAGGGTCTATGGGATGGGGAGTGGACTCTTGTCCAAAGAAATGGATACCGAGGAGAAGATGGTGGAAGAGGAGTTCAACATTATGTCGTTCCTGAAATTCATTAAAGTGGGGGCGCAGAGGGATAAAGCTGAGACCTTTGCTGAGTACAGAACATTCAGCATTAGAGCGTGGAAGGTTAGGAAGGATGGTGAATACACCACAGGAGGTGGGCTTGGGGGAGGGGATGGAGTCAGAGCACAGGGCATGGTGGTGTGGCAGATTCCAGAGGCTCATAGGCATCTCTAAGTTATTCCATCTTGTGTGCCTCGTATATCTGGTGAGCACGGCAAATGAGCTGGAGAATGAAGTAGAATTGGGGAATGGTGCAGCCTTGAGCCAATGTGATGTGATGCTGTTGAACAGAGAAAATGCTGATCTCAGTGGCAACGACACCGCACGACCCGTCTTCAGAAAGTAAATGATTGAAGATAATCTGAATCGTTACCTTATTGTAATGCTCTGATTTCATTGGGGTGAGACTCAACCAGCAAGGTTTTACTTTTCTGAGACTTTAGACCAAACTGTGAAAACTGATGTATCTTGATGTTATTAATAAAACAAATCCATCCATGGTTTTGTAAGGCACTAGCAAGGGCAGAGTTTATTTGTCGTTCCCAATAGCTCTGGGCAAGGTGTTATTGTTCATTGAGGAAATTACCAGCACAGAATTTCCTCTGATTTCCATTAACCACAGTTTGCTGAGGGGGAATGATGCTACATGAATCAAATGCTACTTTGATGGCAAGGGAAGTTACTCTGATCTCACCTCAACTGACATTGGAAAATAAGTTAAAATACTAAAGAGAAAAAGGCTAGAACACGGCTTATTGAACAATGTGGTCACTGTCTTCGCAACATTTAAGGGCAAACAGATGCATGGACTTCTGATTCTGAGGAGAGGTGTTTCCTATTTGGGATGAGGCTGTGACACAGAGACAGAAAAAAAAAGTTCCACTCTGTATGGGGAAAATATCTCACCCTATTCACGGTGCATTGGACAATGACAGAAATACACGATTAAACATTGGGCATTGATCATCTCAATCTCATCATTCACTGATGACCAATAGCAGCACAGAAGCCAGGAGCTCCCATCACCCCAGTTGAAAAGCAAAAATGGGTAAGAGATGGCCAGTAGAAGTGGGAGTAACTAGGGAACTGGTGTAACTTACAGTGGGAGTGGCAGAAGAAGGGTGTGAAGAGATATCATCAGTGGAAGAGTATGTGGCAGCAGAAGGGGTCGTGCAAGGGAAGTAGGAGTGTAAAAAAAGAGTTGGAAGGGGAGGAGGAATGGCTAATGAAGTTTTAGTGACTGGGTAAAGCTTGTTTTTGGAAAAGTGAGGTTGGGTGAAAACCACCACTGTTCAGGAATATTGGGATCGGATTCCATTGAAAATTAAAATTTGATGCACTTCTTTTTCTATCACTTGATTCTTTATCAGATTGTACATTCACTCTGTAGTTTGTATCTCCATCAAATGCAGGTGACGTGCTCCCCCCCCCCCCCACCGTGTTGTGTCGCAACATTTTTGAATTTTTTTTAACAGTATGTATTTGCTTCCAATCCAAGGTAGACATGAGAATTTGATTTGATCTCCTGCAGTTTGTCCATAACATGGAATTTAATTGAATATTTTTCCTCATCACATTAGCTGATTCAAGAAATGAATCAGTGTCCATCCTGCAGATGAAAAATTTCTTCAGTTTTCACTATTGTTACAAAGGACAGTGCCACACAACAGGCTAATGTTCCAGTGCAAGGTGCCAAACTAAATTTCTCCCTAAATTAGGTACACGCTTTATGAATAAGACATGCTGAGGGACAGAGTGTAAAAGGTGAATTTAACTCTGTGTCGAAAATGGTATTTGCAGCACCCTCATAATAGGCGTTAACTACATCACTCTGTAAATTCCCTAAAATAAGAACAACAAGAGACTGGAATTCTTAATTATTCCTTTGTAAATAACATGTGGAGAACAGGAAGGAAATCAAGGTTTGTTTGTGATATTCATAAATGATGATGGTGAGAATGTGGAAGATGGATGGCAGTGGAATGATAACTAATGCTGGGGATGACACAAAGATTAGCTGGGTGCTTCACAGTGAGGAGGACAGGGTTAGGCTACAGGACGATATAAACAGATGATTTCAATATCCAGATTTATGGCCGATGAAGTTTAACACTGATAAATGTGAGAGGATGCACATCTGAATAAACAAGACAAGTGACAACTCAAACTTTGAAGAGCGAGGGCTAAACTTGCTCCTTTTTTCTTTGCAGCAGGGAAGGTTGAGGAGGGAACATGGTACAGGTGTACAAGAGAATAAAGGGTATGGAGAGGATGAACAGACAGCAGTTGTTTCGCTTACTCTAACGGTCAAAAACAAAAGGAAACATACTTAAAGTGGAAGGCAGGGGATTGAGAGGGGATTTCTGGAGTCTGTATTGAACTGAGAGGGTGGCACAGACATAGAATATAAAGTTCCTATGTGTGGAAACAGGGCCTTCGGCCCAAAAATTCCATACTGACCCTCCAAAGAGTAATCCACCCAAACACATTCCTCCTATATTTACCCCTGACTAAAGTACCTAACCTACATGTCTCTGAACACTTTGGGCAATTTAGCATGGCCAATTCACTTATCCTGCACATCTTTGGATTGTTGGAGGAAATCGGAGTACCTACAGGAAACCCACGCGGATATGGGAGGAATGTGCAAAATCCATACAGGCAGTCACCCAAAGCTGGAATCAAACCTGGGTCCCCAGCGCTCTAAGACAGGCGTGCTAACCACTGAGCCACATTTCTGCCCCTAATAACATGTGCCTGGAATGCATTTCCTAGGCGGGTGATTGATCAGGTAATCTCACAAACATTAAAAAAAGCCTTTGGATATGCACTTGGTGAGGCAGGCTCGCATTTTCATTCAATGATTCTATGTGGTGGCAGCCACGAACACTCAGATATATTCTGAAGCAATAGCTAATTGCAGTTCCTAGTTTGTTCCATTGACTGTACTCAGTAAGTGAGACTCCAGTGAAGTGGTGGTATTATCTCCCACTTTCTATTTAAATGTTTCGGTTTTCTTGAGTTGGTAATGTAATTACCGGTGTCCATGATGTCATTTCCTGCCCTTTTTCTCAGAGGATGGTAGATGGAGTCAAAATTGATGTGTTTGTTGATGGAGTTCCGGTTGGAATGCCATGTTTCCAGGAATTCTTGTGCTTGTCTCTGTTTGGCCTGTCCTAGGATGGATATGCAGACCTAGTCAATGTGGCGTACTTCCTCATCAGTACGTAAGACGTTCGTATTGGGTTCATGTCTTTTGTAGCTAGTTGATGTTCCTATATCCTGGAGACTAGTTTTCTGCTTGTTTTTCCGTTGTAGTGTTTGTTAAAGTTCTTGCAAGGCTTATTTTTCCTGGAGCAGAACAGACAAAGATGTGAATTTATTGCGGTGCTCAAAAGTATGATAAACGTTGCAGAGTAGAAAAAGAATACTCTGTTAGTAGGCATTATAGCATCAAGGAATTCTAATTTCAAGGTTGTCAGTAAAAGAGCTAGAAGTGAAATAAGGAAAAAAACCGTCTTTATTTAGAGAGTTGTTACGAATTGGAATTGAATGTTTGGGAAAGTTGAGGATGAAGATTCAAAAGAGAACTGGATATATATTTGGAAATTATGAATTTAACGGGCAACAGAGAGAGGGCTGGCAAATGGGAGGTGCTTGAGAGATATTTTTGGAACTGATGCATACGTAATGGCCAAGGGTTCCTCCAATACTTTAAAGTTTTGTACTCTATCATGTGTCAGCTGTGAATAAAAGTCAGTATCCAATTATTTCACTGTGTAAATGCTCGCAAATATCTGATTACTTGGTGCAGCGTAAGCATTTAAAATGCAAGTATTGCAAGGTCAGCTTCATTATGAAGTCTAATTATTACACAGAACATGAATATTTTACATGTTGTATTCCCATTACTAAAACAAATATATCATTGCTTTGTCACAAATCTCTTTGGAAAGCTCTGACTTTTCACTGACACAATATTATGTTCGTTGCTTTTTTTTCACTCTCCACATTTCATATTAAACATCGTTCATTCTAAGAATTGGAAGTTTTCAAATTATTATTCAAGAAAATTTGATAACACAAATAATTTATTTAGTTTAATGTTCACAGACCATGGTGAATTATTGCAATTTTTAAATTGCTGGCAATTAGCTGAAGTTCATACATTTCAGTGAGAAATTATTCTGATAGTTTACATATAAATGTATAAGAACACTAATTCTATTTGAATGTTCAGTCGTTTGCTCACTCTGAATATGTAATCATTCAGAAGCCAACCACTTTAAAAATATTGGAGTGGAAAAACTTTGCTTTGAATCCTGACATTGAATATCTAATTCTGATCACCACAAGAGTTATGTTCTTTCTTCGATAAAATAAAATGTACATGCTTTATTTCTGTGTTAGAAAGTCTTGACAGGAGTTTATATTTTAGTTCCATAAATATAGAATCAACAGAATTGATTAAAGTGATTATAGCTCAGTTGAATGATTATCATTCACATCTTATTTTCGCCCAATTCATGGAATTTAGCAAACATCCCACTATTGTTCGGCTCAGTAAACTGACCACCTTGCAATGAGCTAAGCTGAAAATTGCTTCCAATAGATCTGAAATCATTTACATTGTTATTGGACCTCACAGCTGCCTGAGATACACAGAGACTCAGTCGCCTTTTCCAAAATCTGTACGTTGAGTTTCTAACCTGGTTCGGGGCAGTCAGCCAGACATTACTTCAAAACAAATAATTTGGAATCCACCTTGGGCAGGGGGAGAACCCGCCAACAAACTATCATTGGTCTCAGTGTAGGTACAAACGTTGTCCAGGTTAAATACTAATGGCTGACCAGCAATCATGATTTAAAATTCATCTTCAGCCAGAGCCTGGCCCAGAGAGCAGACGTGTTGACATGGAGAGACAGAATCACACCATACAAGTTACCTATGGTGATGAAACCTGACCTGCCTCCAAGATTCCATACACCTGCACCCCGGGTGAAGACGTTAACAACTTGACAATCTATTGCAGTGCCTTGTGCCTCACAAAGAAACCTCTAAATCCATATCCAATAAATGTCACCTTCACATTCTCCAGTATCAAAATAAAATTGTACATCTCTGTGAATGGTCAGAGATTACTACATGGATCATACAGTAGAATGTGTGTGAAGTAATCAGCAGCAAACGGCAATCCACAAATCACATTAAGAACTGAACTTGGCGGATTCTGTCTGGTCTAAGTAACCACACACATTATACTGGCTTTCAGGTGACTGTAACAATGCACACCATAACTGGAGGTTTTGGCTTTACATCCCTCCAAAGCTTCCTGATCTCACACACATCACTCCCTCACACATTCAACAATTGATGACAATCAACAAGCTGGGTGAAACTGGAAACACAGAACAGTGCAGCACTGTGCAGGCCCTTCGGTCTTTGATGTTCTGTCGACCTTTGATCCTACTCTAAGATCAAACTAACCTACATACCTTTCATTACACTATCATTCATGTGCCTATCCAATTATACATCCCGAATATAGTTGACATTCCTAATATACTACAACTACTGGCTGTTCATTGCACAAACCCACCACTGTCTGTGTAAAGAACCTACGTCTGACATCTCCCCTAAACCTTCCTCCGATTACCTGAAAATCATACCCCGTCGAGAGTCTTTTCACCCTGGGAGAAAGTAATGGCTATCCACTCTATCTATGTGTCTCATCATCTTGAACACCTCTGTCAAGTCACTTTCCATTCTTCTTTGTTCCAATGAGGAAAACACCCTAGCTCCCTCAAATTTTCTTTGTACGACATGCCCTCCAGTCTAGGCAGCATCTTGATAAATCTCCTCAGCACCCTCACCAAAGCTTCCACATCTTTCCTATAACGAGGCAACCAGAACTGATCACAATATTCTAAGTTGGTCTCACCAGGGCTCCATAGAGAAGCAGCATAACCTCGCAGCTGTTAAACTCAATCCCTCAGCTCATGAACATATCAACCACATCCTTAACAACCTTATTAACCTGGGTAGCAACTTTGTGGGAGCTATGTCATGAACCATATGATCCCCCTGTTCTCCACAATGGAAGAATCCTGCCTACATTCAAATCCGAATTTCCAAAATGAATCGTATCCCACTTTCCATATTGAACACCATCTGCCACTTCACAGCTGGGTACTGCATCCTGTCAATGTTCCTGTTGCAAACTACAACAGCCCTCCACTCTATCCACAGTTCCACCAACCTGTGTTACATCATCAAACTTACGAACCTATCCTTCCACTTCGTCATCCAAGTCATTTATCAAAATCACAAACAGCAGAGGTCCCAGAACCGATCCTTACGGAACACCACTGCTCACCTAGTTCCACACTGAATACTTCCCATTTACCACGACCCTCTGTATTCTATGGGTTAGCCAATTCTGTATCCAGACAGATAGGTCTCCCTGTATACCATGCCTCCTTACATTCTGAATGAAATTACCACGGGGAAGTTTATCAAACACCTTGTTAAAATCCATGCACTCCGCATTCACTGCTCTACCTTCTTCAGTGTGTTCAATCCCATGCTCAAATAATCAAATAAAAGTTGTGAGGTATGACCTGCCCCTCATAAATCCAAGCTGACTATTTCTAATCAAACCTTGTTTTTCAAGAATCCTCTCCAATACTTTGCCCAATACTGATGTAAGACTGACTGGTCTGTCATTCTCAGGAAAATCCCTGTTCCCTTGCCTGAACAAGGGATTACATTTGCCACCCTTCAATCAACCGACGCTACTCCAATGCAGAGTGAAGGCGCAAAGACACAGAAATCTCTTCCCTCTCTTCCTGTAGTAACCTAGAGTGTTTCCTGTCTGCCCGAGGGATTTATCTATCCTTATGTTTGTACTTCAAACAGTCTGTATTTCACCTCAACTTTTTACTCACTGTCCAACCAACTGATTTACTGCTTTCCATTTCAGGGCTCTGTACAGTGCTGCCTTCCCGAGCAAGTATGGTTCCCAATATCCTGAGTATTATGGAATGGAAAACATGGGAAGCTTTGACTCTGCTGCTGCTCAGATGCAGTCTGACTGCTGTGCTTTTCCAGCGCCACAATTTTCGACTCTGATCACCAGTCCTCACTTTCTCCATTACTGAGGGCTGTCCCCTCTGCACACAGAGCAGGGAACTAATCAGCAGAAACTCGTGGTATCTGGAACTGACTGTTCAGTTCTGGAAAGTTGCATTTGATGAACACATTTACTAAAAACGAATTTCAAATTCAACAAATATTCATTCAGTCCCAGAGTTATAGTTTTGGTTCATGAATTGGACAGGTTGATAACGAACAGTGAATGACTGAAGAACTCCGAGGTACAGAGTATTCCAGGTGATATATCCCAGGTTGGATGTGCTTTACCTGATGCTGGTAATATTATCAGACAGACAGATATGATAAGGAAACGAGGTGACATGTGGAAGTGTGACATTTTTGCCATTACAGAGATGTGTTTGAGGGAGTTCAGGGCTAACGACTCAATATTCTGTGGGACCAGAACAAGAGTCAGGACAGAAGAGAGGGTAAAAGAGGAGGTGGTGTTGCTTTATTAATTATGGAGTTAGTTACTAGCGTAAGAAGGGACGATATCTTGAAAGGATCTTCTAAAGAGGCTTGGTGGTTAGAGCTCAGGATCAAAACCATGACAGAAATACTGCATGGGATATATTATAGACCCCCAGATAAAGGAAAGTACGGGTGCAGGTATATTACCAAGTTATTGAGGTGTGTAAAACAATAATAGGCTAGTTATATTCAAGCATTTCAATTCCAAACATTCATTCGGTCAGTGATAATTTTTTAAGAAGGGCAGGTGCTTTGAAATTTATTCCAGAGGGCTTCTTATATCAACACAGAACAGATACAACAATGGGCAGTGCAGTGCTGGGCCGCACTGTGGGGAACGAAACCAATCAGCTGTTCCAGGCAGAAATGGGAGAGCATTGTAGGACCAGTGACCGTGATATCACACATTTTGACTTTGCGAAGGAAAAGACCCCAAAAATATTAGAAAAATCAAAGCTTTTTGCATTGGGGAGACAGATTTTATGGAAACAAATGACAGGATCCGGCCAAAGTACAGTTGCTTCTGGGTGAAACTGTAGCAGAAAAAGGTGGGGCGGGGGTTGGGGGAATCATTCGTTTAAAATGGAATTGATGACAGTGTCGGCCCAGCAAGTTACACCGAAGATAAAATTTAGGAACACAAACCCAGAGAACCTCAGATGTCGACACAAATTCCGAATAGATGAAAAGAAAAAGAGAAGCTTAAATCTGGTACCAAGTGAACAGGTCAATGAAGGTCCCAAAAGAATATAGCAAGTGGAGGGTTAAACTTAAGAAGTCAGTGGAAGAACAGAAGGAGCGGTGATAAAACATTAACCGGTAAGATTAGCAAGAATCCACAGTCATTTCTTTTGGTTTTTTAAGGGTAAGAGGATAACATGGGAAAGAATGGGAGTATTAGGGACTAAGGAGACAGCCTGTTCACAGAGCCAGAGAATATGTTTAACACACCCTACGAATCGGTCTTCAGTTTGGCGAAGCAGTTCCTGGATTCAGGGAGAGTGACCGTTTGACCCTTGAGCAAACTGATGCAGAAGCTGAGGAAGAATTGAAATTTTATGCAAGATGGAGTGGGTAAATCACCAGATTACAGACAACCAAGTCTCACATCAGTGAGAGGGAAACAATTGTAGAAAATTCGGAGGACTGTTGAGGCTGGATCATTAAATATCTTAAAGGCTGAGACAGACAGATTTTTATACAATTGTTACGGGGAAATCGCAGGAAAGTGGAATCGGGGATTAACGAAATAAATATAACCTAATCGAAGGAAAAGCAGACTCAGTGAGCGGACAGGCATATTGTTGCCCCTACGTCAAATGGTGTTCTTTTCCAATAACCCTGTATTCACAAGAACATCAACCTCTCTCGCTATGGAGTGAGACACAGTTTGGAATGCAATCGAGGGATTCAAGGAATTCATAAACGCGATACTAATAGACAGAAAGTACGAGAGGACTGCGACAGCACGGATTGCCTGTCGGGGTGAGCATTTGCATCGACACAGTCACCACTAGCAGAAGAAAGACCTCAGAAAGACACCCTCCAACGCCAAGCAGAGACCAGCACTGGAGATCAGGTAGTCAGGGGCCAGGTGTCAAGGAGTGCTGAAGGCCTAAAGACTACATCACTGTCGTGTCTCCTTCCTTCCCTGACCAAGATTAAATGTGGAGGGGTAGAGAGACATGCCGTTGTAGCAGGGTAAGCAGGAAGGCTTTGACATGAGAGGCTTCGGACAGCTCAGCTCAGCAAAAGGTACAGGACTACTCAAATAAAGTCCTTTTAACTTTATTGGTACAGCAGTCGAGATGGCATTTAGGGCAGTCACACGCTCCTCTTGTGAGATGTGGTAGCTCAGGGAGATTTCCACCGGCCTTGATGGCTACACGTGTGGGCACTGCACCCAGCTTCAGCTCCTGGGAGACCGTGCTGGGAGCTGAAGCTGGGCAGCACGGTTGCTCAGTGGTTAGCACTGCTGCCTCACAGCACCAGGGTTCAAATCCTGCCTCGGGCAACTGTCTGTGTGGAGTTTTCACATTCTCACCGAGTTTGCATGGGTTTCCTCTGGGTGCTGCGGTTTCCTCCCACAGTCAGAAAATGTGCAGATTATGTGAATTGGTCATGCTAAATTACCTGTAGTGTTGCGTGGAGGGGAGTGGGTCTGGGTGGGCTGCTCTTCAATGGGTCGGTGTGAACGTGTTTGGCCAAAAGTCCTGTTTCCACACTGTAGGTAATCTAATCTAGGATTCACTCAGGGTCATCCGAGATACTGACAAATTCATAGATACTCCAATAGTTATGTTTCTTTAATGACTAATATTCCAATCCAACGTTCATCGTCCTGAGTTCATTAGCTTTACCTGTCAGTCCTGTTGTATGTAAATAAACACAATTTAATCCAACAGGCGTTCCTTGCTTCCTGTCATGTTCCAGGCAGAGAGTAGATGGACGACCACCAGGAATGGCAAAGGGATTGCAGGAATCCCCTGTGGCCATTCCCCTCGAAAACAAGTAGACCATTTTGGATTGTTGGGGCAATGACCGTTTAGGGGAAAGCAGCAGAAGCCAGGTTGGTGGTACTACCACTGGCTCTGGGGCACAGTGGGAAAGGGTAAAGGTAAGCAGGACGTTTAAGATAGGAGGGTCTATTGTTAATGGGACAGATCAGAGATTCTGTGGTCACAAACGGGAATCCAGGATGGTGCGTTACCTCCCAGGTGCTAGGGTCCAGGATATCTCCAAGTGGCTGCAGAACATTCTCAAGGGGGAGGGTGTGCAGCCGGAAATCATTATGCACATTGGCACAAATGATAGCCGTAGAAATAGGGACGAGGTCCTGCAGCGTGATTACAGAGAGCTAGGAGAAACCTTTTAAAAAAAAATCCTTGACAGTGATAATCTCCTGAGAGGGAGATTACCGTCCATGACATGCACTGGAGGGGGCACCAATATCTTGCCAGCCAGTTTTGCTAGGGTTACAAGGGAGGGTTTAAACTAGATTGGCAGGGGATCATATCCTCAAGAGCAGGGAGGCAAGTGGAAGGAGATACAGTAATCAGAAATAGTAAGATTAGGCTGGAAAACGACAGAGAGTAAGTAGTGCCTTTTGGATTAAATTGCATCTGTTTCAATGCAAGAGTGCTGACAGGTTAGGCCGATGAACCCAGGGCGTGGATAGGTAGATGGGACTGGGAAATTATAGCCATTACAGAAATATGGCTAAGTGTTGGATAGGACTGGCAGCTTAATGTGCTATGGAACAGGTGCTTTAGGTGAGACAGAGATGGTGGAAGGAGGGGAGGGTGAGTGGCATTTCTGATTAAGGGGAGTACCACAGCAGTAATCAGAGATAAAATAACAGATGGATCACCCAGTGAGGCTTTGTAGGTGGAGTTTAGAAATAAGAAGGGAATGGTGAGGTGATTGGGGTTGTAATATAGGCCCCCAAATAGTCAACAGGAATGAGAGTAGCAAATATCCAGGGAGAGAGGGGAGACCTGTCGGAGCAATAGGGTTATCATAATAGGGGATTTTTTTTCTCTAATACAGACTGGAACGGCCAGAGCGTTAAGTGATTTGATGAGATAAAATCTGTTAAATGTGTTAGGAAAGTTTCCTCAACCAGTATATAATGTATCCTACTCGGGAAGGGGCAAAATTCGAAATTTTCTTAGTAAATAGGGCATGACAGGCAACTGAGTTAATAGTGGGGGAGCACTTTGGGACCAGTAACCATAGTTCTATTAATTTTCAAATAGTTACGGAGAAGGACAAAACTGGTCCTCACGTTCATGTTCGAACTTCGGGCGTGACTCAGGTACAGGCGGCTAGGATCAAGGGAATCCCTGGAGGTATATAAGAGATACATGGAGTTTACTGAAGAAGGGAATCAGTCGGGTGAAAAGGGGGGCAAGAAAGAGCCTTGACTGAGAAGATTAGGATGAATCCACAAAGGTGCTTTAAATATATTAAAAGAAAAACCAATAACTAGGGAGAAAATAGGACGCCTCGAAGACCAATGTGGACAAGTGTGTGGAATTATCAAAGATGATTGAAGTCCTCAACGAATATTTCTACTCTACATTTACTGTGGCGAAAGACATGATGACTTGAGAACTTGAGGAAGTTAGCAGTGATATTTTAGGGACGATCCATGTCATAGTAGAGGAGATTTTGGACTTAAAAGAATGTTTTAAAGTTGATAAATCTCACGTTCCTTACCCGATATATCCAAGAACACCTCAAGCAGCTTCAGCCAAATTTGCGGTGACCCTGGCTTATCCTGTTGATCATCATTAATCACAGGTAATGTCCCGAAGACTGGAGGATAGAAAATATTGTGCCCTTATTCAAGAAGAACTGATCAAAAAAAGCCTTGGAACTACACATCAGTATGCAAGTTACTTGACAAGGTTCTGAGGGATAAGATGTATATGCATTTAGAAAGACAGACTTTGATTAGGAATAATAAGTGTGGCTTTGTGCGAGGAAGTTTGTGCTTGAAAATTTTTTTAAAGTAATTGAACGATGTGACCAGAAAGATTGACTTGGGTGGTGCAGTAGAAGTCGAAACATGTGGTGTTGGAAAAGCGCAGCAGGTCAGGCAGCATTCGAGGGGCAGGAGAATCTATGTTTCAGACATAAGCCCTTCACCAGGAACGTCCAAAACATCGATTCTCCTGTTCCTCTGATGCTGCCTGACCTGCCGTGTTTTACCAGTGCCACACTTTTCGACACTGATCTCCAGCATCTGCTGTGCTCACTTTCTCCAAGGGCAGGAGATTTTGTCGATATGGATTTCAATTACACCAGAACAGAATGAGGCCTTTCAGCCCCTGGAGCCTGATATACAATTACAGGAGGAGGCCAATAAACCCCCAGGGCCTTTAAAACTGTAACCAGATCATGCAGCACCAGTATCCAGTTACACAGCAACAGGATCAATCTATTCAGCTACTTGAAGTCAGTGACACAGGAAATGGAAGAGGCCACAAAGTGACTGGACTATGGGGTATACTGGAATAAAAGAACAAGTATACCGTTTTGGATACTTGTGGGGGGGATGACTTACCAGGGGCAAGCAACGAGGTTCAGGCCTCTGGCACGGAGCCTGGCCCCGTTGCTCAGAAGGGTAGGGTGGAGAAAGGTAGAGCAATAGTTCTTGGGGACTCGATAGTGAGGGGTACAGACAGACGGTTTTGTGGGGGCGACAGGGACTCACGTTTGGTATGTTGCCTCCCAGGTGCAAGGGTACGTGATGTCGCTGATCGTGTTTTCCGGGTCCTTAAGGGGGAGGGGGAGCAGCCCCAGATCGTGGTCCACGTTGGCACCAACGATATAGGTAGGAAGAAGGGTGAGGATGTCAGACAGGCTTTCAGGGAGCTAGGTTGGAAGCTCAGAGTTAGAACAAACAGAGTTGTAGTCTCTGGTTTGTTACCCGTGCCACGTGATAGAGAGTCGAGGAATAGGGAGAGAGAGCAGTTAAATGCGTGGCTACAGGGATGGTGCAGGAGGGAGGGATTCCGGTTTCTGGACAACTGGGGTTCTTTCTGGGGAAGGTGGGACCTCTATAAAAAGGATGGGCTACACCTGAACCTGAGGGGCACCAGTATCCTTGGGGGGAGGTTTGCTAGTGCTCTTTGGGAGGGTTTAAACTAACTCCGCGGGGGCATGGGAACCAGGACTGTAGCTTTAGGGTACAGGACCTTGAGTGTAGGGAGGTTAGGAATAATGCAGCGATCTCTAAGGAGGGTGCCTGTAACCAGAAAGGTGGATTGAAGTGTGTATACTTCAATGCCAGAAGTATAAGGAATAAGGTAGGTGAACTTGCAGCGTGGGTTGGTACCTGGGACTTCGATGTTGTGGCCATTACAGAGACGTGGGTAGAACAGGGACAAGAATGGCTGTTGAACGTTCCAGGGTTCAAATGTTTTAGTAGGATCAGACATGGGGGTAAAAAAGGGGGAGGCGTGGCATTACTTGTCAAAGACAGTATCACAGCAGTGGAATGGACGATGGAAGAGGACTTGCCATCTGAGGTAGTTTGGGCTGAGGTTAGAAATAGGAAAGGTGAGGTCACCCTGTTAGGTGTTTTCTACAGGCCTCCTAATAGTCCTAGAGAAGTAGAGGATAATATTGCGAGGATGATTCAGGAAAAGAGTGAAGGTAGCAGGGTGGTTGTTATGGGGGACTTTAACTTCCCAGATATTGACTGGGAGAGCTATAGCTCGAGTTCATTAGATGGGTCGGTGTTTGTACAATGTGTGCAGGAGGGTTTCCTGACACAATATGTCGACAGGCCAACAAGAGGGGAGGCTATATTGGATTTGGTTCTAGGTAATGAACCAGGCCAGGTGTTAGACTTGGAGGTAGGTGAGCACTTCGGGGACAGTGACCACAACTCGGTGACTTTTACTTTAGTGATGGAGAGGGATAATCGTGCGCCGCAGGGCAAGAGCTATAGCTGGGGGCAGGGAAATTATGATGCAGTGAGGCATGACTTAGGATGTGTGGATTGGAAAAACAGGCTTCAAGAGAAGAACACTAATGAGATGTGGGGATTGTTCAAGGAGCAGCTACTGCGTGTCCTCGATAGGTATGTACCAGTCAGGCATGGTGTAAAGGGCCTTGTGAGGCAGCCGTGGTTTAGTAAGGAATTGGAGTCCCTTGTGAAAGGGAAGAAGGCGGCATATGTAAAGATGAGGCGTGAAGGTTCAGTAGGGGCGATTGAGAGTTATAAGGTAGCCAGGAAGGAGCTAAAGAGGGAGCTAAGAGAAGCGAGAAGGGGACATGAAAAGTCTTTAGCTGGCAGGATTAGGGAAAACCCAAAGGCTTTCTATAGGTATGTCAAGAATAAAAGGATGACTAGGGTAGGTATCGGTCCAGTCAAGGATAGTAGTGGGAAGTTGTGTGTGGAGGCGGAGGAGATTGGAGAGACATTAAATCAGTACTTTTCATCAGTATTCACTCAGGAACAGGACACTGTTGCTGATGTGAATATGGAATCACAAATAATTAGAATGGATGCCCTGGAAATATGCAGGGAAGAGGTTTTGGGAATATTGGAAAGGATGAATATAGATAAGTCTCCTGGGCCTGATGGCATTTACCCCAGGATCCTATGGGAAGCTAGGGAGGAGATAGCAGAGCCATTGGCCTGGATTTTTATGTCGTCATTGTCAACGGGAATAGTACCAGAGGACTGGAGGATAGCGAATGTGGTCCCATTGTTCAAGAAAGGGAGTAGGGATAGCCCTAGTAACTATAGGCCAGTGAGTCTGACTTCAGTGGTGGGCAAAGTCTTAGAGAGAATGGTAAGGGATAAGATTTATGAACATCTGGGTAGGAATAACGTGATCAGGGATAGCCAGCATGGTTTTGTGAAGGGCAGGTCGTGCCTCACAAACCTTATTGAGTTCTTTGAGAAGGTGACTAAGGAAGTGGATGAGGGTAAAGCAGTAGATGTTGTGTATATGGATTTTAGTAAGGCGTTCGATAAGGTTCCCCATGGTAGGCTAATGCTAAAACTTCGGAGGTATGGCATTGAGGATACATTAGAGGTTTGGATTAGGAATTGGCTGGCTGGAAGGAGACAGAGGGTAGTAGTTGATGGATTATGTTCATCTTGGAGCGCAGTTACTAGCGGTGTACCACAAGGATCTGTTTTGGGACCATTGCTTTTTGTTATCTTTATAAATGATCTAGAGGAAGGACTTGAAAGCTGGGTAAGCAAGTTTGCGGATGACACAAAAGTCGGTGGAGTTGTGGATAGTGAGGAAGGAAGTGGTAGGTTACAGCGGGATATAGATAAGTTGCAGAGCTGGGCGGAAATGTGGCAAATGGAATTCAATGTAGCTAAGTGCGAAGTCGTTCACTTTGGTAGGAATAACAAGATGATGGATTACTGGGCTAATGGTAGGCTACTTGGTAGTGTGGATGAGCAGAGGGATCTTGGTGCCCATGTACACAGATCTCTGAAAGTTGCCACCCAGGTAAATAGTGCTGTGAGGAAGGCATATGGTGTACTGGGCTTTATTGGCAGAGGAATTGAGTTCCGGAGTCCTGAGGTCATGTTGCAGTTGTATAAGACTCTGGTGAGGCCTCATCTGGAGTATTGTGTGCAGTTTTGGTCGCCATACTATAGGAAGGATGTGGAAGCTTTAGAACGAGTGCAGAGGAGGTTTACCAGGATGTTGCCTGGAATGGTAGGAAAATCTTATGAGGAAAGGCTGAGGCACTTGGGGCTGTTCTCATTGGAGAAGAGAAGGTTTAGGGGAGATCTGATAGAAGTGTATAAGATGATTAGGGGTTTAGATAGGGTAGATACTAAGAACCTTTTACCGCTGATGGAGTCAGGTGTTACTAGGGGACATAGCTTTAAATTAAGGGGTGGTAGGTATAGGACAGATGTTAGGGGTAGATTCTTCACACAGCGGGTTGTGAGTTCATGGAATGCCCTGCCCGTATCAGTGGTGAACTCTCCTTCTTTATGGTCATTTAAGCGGGCATTGGATAGGCATTTGGAAGTTATTGGGCTAGTATAGGTTAGGTAGGATTCGGTCGGCGCAACATCGAGGGCCGAAGGGCCTGTACTGCGCTGTATCCTTCTATGTTCTATGTTCTATGTTCTAAAACCAGGTTACATAGCCCCTCAGACCTGCCCTTCCATTCAGTAATTCAGGGCTGATCTGCACTCGGCCACAATTTCTCTTTCATGCCCAATTCTTTGTAGCCCTCGACTCTCTGACGGGTCAAAATCCATGAACACCCACTCGCACCCACCAAACATTTCAGTGATTTGGCCTCCCCAACTGTCTGGTCCCAACCGTCACTACCCTCTGAGAGAAGGAAACACTCCCCACACATATACCTTGGCCTATTGACATGGATAGAAGATATGAACACAGCGTAAAGTTACTGGCCCTGATATCAAGACAGGATTTGATAAAGCAAGATGTCAAGGAGACTGAACAAAATTGAACTTGATGGGAATCAGTTGTAAATTCCCCACTGGTTGGATCATTCAGAACACAATGGGGCTGGTGGACATCAATCCTCGCAGTCCCTAGATATCCTTGTGGGCAATCCTCAGGGTAGCTTCTTCGGCTACTTCATCAATGTCTTTCCCTCTGTCATATGATCAGAGGTGGAATGTTCTTTGAAGATTATGCAATGTTCAGAGCAATGAGTCACCTCCTAAAGTACTAAGGTAACATTGATCAAAAGCACTGCTGGGCACTAAACATTTTCACGGTTAAAAGCAAGAGGAACCCCTTCAACAACTCTAGCTGGTTTCACAGTAATATAAGAAAGCCATTCACCCTATCAGATCTATTGGATAACAAGAGGCGCAATGCATTCACTCACTCCTGCCTGTTACACAAGAAGACAATTTAAAATAAAAGCAGGTGTTGGAATCCAAAATACACACGCAGGAAGCTGGAAGAACAGAAAAAGCAAGGCAGCATCAAGACTTTGAGAAGTGAACGCATTGGATATAACCCTTCGTCAGGACTGTGGGTGGGAGTAAGGGGTTATATAGATAAAGTGTGGGTGAGGGAGGAGGAGGCAGAGTGGCGAGTTGGGGGATAAGTGAACACAGATAAAGGGTATCAGCGGGTTGGTGATGGGAGGGCTGAATCCAGTTGGTAGCAGGACAAATGGTTGCTCAGAGGAATGGAAGGCAGGGGAGGGCTTGGGAAGGGAGTGGGGGGGATTAAAAGGGAGGCAATTTGAAATTGGAGAATTCAATGTTGAATCCCCGGGGTGCAGGCTGCACACGTGACAGATGAGATCTTGTTCCTCCAAATTATGGTTTGGTTTGTTGTGTCAATGGAGGAGGCCAAGGATGGCTATGTCGGAAAGGGATTGGGAAAGAGAATTCAAATAGGAACTGACTGGGAGGTCTTCCATTCCACCTAACAACCCTTCCTTTCAGCTCCCAAACGGAATTCATCCCTAGCATCGCCCAACCAGGTTGCACCCACCACGTGTGCCCACATATCCGAACTCACCATCTCCCTGATCCCCCCACCCCAACCACTCCCTTCCCTCTTTATCTGCAGCTCTCCCTACCCCTCAACCTAGTGCTGAAGACCGGTTGTACCTGAAATGTTGACTTTCCCAGCTCATGATGCTGCCTGGCTTGCGGTGTTCTTCCAGTCTTCTGTTTGTCTCCTATAACTCAGGAAGATAGAGTCTAGTCAACACAACATGCTGATAGGCAGAAACCAAGGGTTGCCAACTGAAGTCCTTGAACCTCTGTACTCGGGCCAGGATGAAGAAATTCAGTTCCTCAAGATACTGACACATGAACAGAAGAGGCCATTCAGCCCCTCCAAACGGTTAGACTGAGATAGGAGGATGTCATTTTTCTGCAACACAACAAACCAATGAAGCAGAGACTGCACAGACAGACTGCTCCATGTTGTTCCTCCTGGCTCCATTGCTAATGGTACACACATGTTATGTTAACGTGGTTTGCTGATCATGAGGAGGGAAAGTGATTGGTTTGTGTCATGTCCCAAGGAAGCATTTTCCATCGCCGAGATGTCATGAACTTGGCTCGGCTACTCAAAACATCTTGAAGCAGGCAGCCCAGAACATACCTTTGCAAATTGTTTAGGTAAGTGTACAATGAAAATTAGCTGGAGTAATTTAACTAGGTTGACTACTACATTTTGAAACAGACAAAAAATTTATTCATAAAATTACACAATGAAACACAAAGAACTGAATAAAGAATCACGACAGAATTCAACCGATTCAGCTAGACTTAATTATGCTGTTCCGAATATACATAACTGTCCCAATAAGCAAACTCCCAATAAAAGCCAGTATAAATGGAACACAAATTTCCAGTTTGAAGTTGAATGTCAGAAAAGAGAGAGAGTTTCCACACAGCTCCCAGTTGAACTTCCCAGTTCGAGACTCAACTGAAAACTGCTCAGTTCAGCGAGTTCAGCCAAAATAGCTCACCACTCTCCGTTCATTATACTGGTTACTTATAAAGCATGACCACTTTGGCCTGAAGTCTCATCTGTTTCCATATAAACCAAATGACTCTGAAAATCCTTTTCATCTCTGTACCAAACCAGACTGATCGGAGCTTGGCCCCGTTTTATTGTACCTCTGAAAAAAAAACAAGGACAGAGTCTCCTTGAGCCAAGGAACAGCTTTTAGACAAAAAAGGGACTTGCTTTGTAACATGTCTTTCCCCCTCCCCCCACCTTAAAAAATGAACTATCAATGTTAAAAGGTGGCTGCATTTTTAACCCCTCACACCCAGGTAGTAGTCTCAAAACTGACAGATACATTATACCAACTGTAAACATTCAAACATGCACAAACCCATGCAAATTCAGGCCACGGTATACGCACCACCAAACACCTCCGTTATCTCATTCGATTCTCAATAACTCATCAGCTTTCACGTTTTCGCGACCTGCCACATGCACAATGGTCAGATTTAATGGCTGCAACAACAAGCTCCATCTGAACAGTCTGGCAATTGTGTCTTTAATTTTTCCACAAATGTCAATATGCTGTGATCAGTGTATACGATTGTCTCAGATGCATTACTGTAATAGAAACACAGTTATGGTGTAATGCCAACACAAAGTTTAAAGTTTTTTCTCCACCATTGAACATTTCTGTTGATGATCGTTCGACTTCCCAGAAAAATACACGATGAGTATTTCTATTCCCTCATCCTCCTCCTGCACCAACACCGGACCGACACCCACATCACTGGTAGCGATAGCCACCTTAAAGGCTTTGTGTAATTTAGTGCAGCTAATACTGGGGGCAGTGGCTAACACATTTTTAAGCTGTAAAGTGCCTTTTGACAGTACTCTGTCCACTGAGAGTTCTTGCCCTTTACAATTCGGTGAGTGGAGCAGCCACACTGCTTAAAGTTTCGCACAAACTTTCAGTTAAATCCAGTCAATCCCAGGAACCGTAGCACTACGTATTTCTTTTTGTCGACGGTGTGGAACATTACCGAACTACTTTCGTTTTTGTATCCCATGGGGCCATTTGTCCATGTCCAATAAAATGACCCAGGAACGTGACTTGGGTTTTCTCAAATTCACTTTTAGTTAGGTTTACCACCAAGCCTGCCTTCTAAAGTCAATCAATCAAGTCGATAAATGCTGTAAATGATCCTTTCATGTGTGACTAAAAACCACCAGGTCATCAATGTACACCACATAGTTGGGTAATTCAGCAATGACCTTATTATCAGTCTCTGAAATGTGGCTGGATTGTTTTACGTGCCAAATGCCTCAACATTGAACTGATATAGTCCATTTGGCGTTATGAAAGCCACAATTGCCTTTGTTGTCTCTGACAGAAGCCCTTGCCAGTAGCCTCTGAGCAAGTCCAACTTAGAAATGTAAGTAGCCTCTCCCACTTTTTCGACACAGTTCTCCAAACATAGAATTTGATAAGCATCAGTCTTCCAAACGAAGTTGACTTTGTGATAGTCCACACATGACCACTGGGTAACTACTGGCTTTGGCATCATGACTATACATGAGCTCCAGTACTGTAACTCACTTCGATTATGCCATCTTGGAACGTTTGCTCTGTCTCCTTCTGACCTGAGCCAACTTTAGAGGGTAATGCCTTTAAGGATGTTGCTTAATCAGAACAGCATCTCCTGTGTCTACATCACGTACAATTACATTCGGACTTCCCAGTTTATTTCTGCGGATCTCTCCACGATATCGTAATAACTCTTTCAGGTCACTGTGCTTTTCTTGTGGAAGGTAACTCAATAATTTATTCCAATTTTTGACAACTTTTTCATTGTTCAATTTGATATAGGAATGTCCAATTCGGAATCCTCTGAACTTGATTCTTCCTTCTGTGCTGTAATCGTTAATGCCTTCTTCTATTGCTTTCATTCCCTATCAAAATATCTGTTGAGCATATTCATATGACACACTCTGTGAGATTTCTTCCTGTCTGGTGTCCGTACCAAGCAGTTTACCTCATTCAATTTCTTCCCAATTTGATAAGGTACAATAAAACTTGCTTCTAAAGGCTCAACTGTAACTGGAAGTAACATCAATACCTTATTCCCAATTGCAAAATTGAGAATTTGTGATTTCTGATCCACTTCCTGTTTCATTGTATGCTGCGATACTTTTAAATGCGGTATAGCCAAATATCCAGCTGTATTTAATCGTTCCCTAAAATTTGATACATCGTCTAAATGAGTGGTCTCTGAATTCTGACTTATTAATTTCTCCTTAACCAATGGTAATGGTCCTTTTACTTCATTCCCACAAATTAATTCAAATAGTCTGAATTTGGTCGATTCATTTCGTGCGTCTCTGATCACAAGTAGTTCAAAAGGAATTTCCTTATCACAATCATCTGGATTATCCTGACCATAAACCCTCAATGTGCTCTTCACTATTTGATGCCTTCTCGCTCATGCTCACGGTGATTCTGAATACTACGTAGTAGATTTGAATTGTTTTATTCCCAAGTTGTCCATCACCTGCTTGAATAGTTCGGATGTGAGGTTTGATCTGTCTGGATCTCTATTGGTAGTCCGTACCTAGTTAAAAAATACGTATTTTTTTCTACAACTCTTTTAGCTGTGATGCTGCATAATGGGTCTGCCTCAGGAAATCTAGTCGACACATCCATTGTTGTTAATAAATACTTATTCCCACTTTTCGTTTCAGATAGGCGACCTACACCATCTATCAACACTCTTGTGAAAGTTTCCTCAAATGCTGAAATAGGTATTAAAGTTCAGGTTTTATTACTGCCTGTGTGACATGTTTGAGACGTCTGGCAATATTCAACTACACCTTTGTGTAGTCCAGGCCGGTCAAAATATATTTGTATTCCAGCCTGTAATGTCCTCACCCCGAAATGATCTCCAAGTGGTAGCTCATGTGCCACTCGCAACACCTCCTTTCTATATCCAACAGGCAAAACAATTTGATGAACTTCTGTCCACGTCTGATCTGCCACAATGTGCGCTGATCTCCATATCCGCATTAAGACATCATTTGTTAAGTTATAACACACAGGAATGCATTTATTCTCTTTCTACCTAAATATCTTTTGATATAACTTTTGTAACTCCTCAGCTTTCTGCTGTAATTCAATCAGCTTAGCAGAGGTAAAAATACGTTCATGTTTTCCAACTAGCTCCTTCTCTGTTTCACTTATCTGATCAAAAAGAAACTTTCGGATAACTCTACGTCAGCTTCCTTATCTCTGCCTTTATCCTGCTTCAACCAGTGCATTTGTGATCTTCTGATCACGCAATCAGGGAAAATTCCTGGATAAACATTCTCCAGGTCTTCAGTTGCCTGCGTCTCCACTGGCTTTTCAACTAGACCAGGCAGCATGCCTACCAGTGAATCAGCTATATTATTTGCAAGGACAAATTTTATTCCTGGAGCTCAGAGTTAGGGGTCCAGTACTCCTATCACACATTTTCCACACTTCTCTGGACTCTCCAGCCTCACTTTACATAACTGAGCACTTTTTGCCTCACTATGAATTCCTGTTACCAGCACATTTTCTGGCAATATTCTCTCAAGAGTGCATAAAGCCTCACCCCTCAGCATTGCAGACTGAAAATATCCTGTCAATTAATATTGGAACCTCCTTACAAAATATTCCTGGTCTATGTGAATCAACTTTACTCTTTCATGTAACTTTTTAATGCAGATTTGGCATGTCCACTTATCATTTTGTACACTCTGAGACAGTTGCCTAACTTCCCTTATGCTTTTTGTTACGAGTCCAACAAAACACCCAGGCTTGTCTGGTTATCCTACATTTGGTTTTCTCCCAGCCCACCAACACTGTGATTTTGTGTGGCCCACTTTATTACAATGAAAACACCATAGTACTTTAACTTCTTTGCAAGGTTTTCTTTATTACTGCTACTTATTACTTATTTATAATCTGCACTGTGGTCTACCTTTCCCTTTACACGTGAGGATATCTCTTTGCTCCAATTTCTGTCCCTCAGAGACCAGAACTGGTTCTGGAAAGCAAACCAAGTTTATGGACCAGTTCATAATCATCAGCCATTTCAGCAGCTAACCTTGCTTTTTGCACTCTCTGCTCTTCCATCTGAGTTTGCATTACTTATGCAGCGAATTTATGAATTCCTCCCAGTACTAAACTCGCTAAGGGCATTATAGCTTTGCTTGAATTTTAAATCTCTTATCCAACTATCGAAATTAGTCTGTTTGATCCTTAGAAACTCAGTGTAGGTTTGACCAGGATCCCTCAATAGATTCCTAAAAGGTTGCCTATGCAGACAAAATGTTTTTTTTTAACTTCCTCATACTCCCCAGATACCTCCTCTGCTAGGGATGTGAATACCTCGCCTGTCCTACCTACGAGTTTCGTTTGGATCTACAAAATCCACATTGCCTCTGGCCACTGCATTTGTGTAGCCAACGTTTCAAATGAGATGAATTGGGCATCACATACTCCTCATCAAGTTGAGGCAATGCTTGAACATACTCAAACAAATTCTCACTAGGCTTCTGACTACCAGGAGTTGCTCATCCGCACTCTCTTCATTACCAAGCACACCCTCAGCCGTTATCTCCAGCCTTTTACACTGACTTTCCTTTTTAAGTGTGAGTTTTTGTTATTCAAAAGCTCTCCCTTTCTCTCTCGCCTGCTGCTCTCTCTTTTGCCATTCGTTATTTTTACTCTCTGTTCTACTGCTCTCTCTTTTACCCCTTCTTCTGCATTTTATCAATAGTCAAATGTTTCATTTTGGCTACCCTTTCCTTACCTCTCAACGTTAACTCAAGATGTTTCATTTGCAACTGAATTCTTCCCATCTCTGATTCTGTTGGTTTCTCCAGAAAGTTTAATTGATGAGCTTCTGCTGTAATTATCTCTCCTTACCTCACAAAAGCAGTCAGTTCCAATTCCAGCTTCTCTGCTAATTCTTGCAATTTGGTCTTATTCACTTTTCATAAAATATCCAAAGTCACTGCATGCACACCCAGGAAACGTTTGGCGACTGAAATAGCCATTACTATTCGAAGCTTTGTCAACCCAATCAAACTAATACCAGCAATAAAGACACAAGCATTTCCCATTCGCTGTTAAAGATCCAGCAATGAGCCCCCAGTCTGTTATGGACGAGGCTAGACCACTTAAAACATTCTTAAGCAAGCAGCCCAGAGCATAACTCTGCAGTTTGTTTTGTTAATTATCCAATGAAAATTACCCGGAGTAATTTAGCTAGGGTGATTTAAATCAGACAAAAACATTGTTCAAAATTCCACAATAAAACACAAAGAACAGAATAAAGAACCCCTACAGAATTCAACCTATCCAGCTAGACCTAAATATGCTATTCCAAATACACACAATAGTCCCAATAATCAAACTCACTTGAAATAACGTCATAATGGAATGCATGTTTCCAGGTTGAAGCTCAAGGGCAGAAAAGTGAGAGAGTTTCCACACAGCTGCCAGTTGAACTTCTCAGTTCAAGACTCAACTGAAAACTGCTCAGCTCAGCTCAACTCAGCTAGCTCAGCTAAAAGAGCCGACAACTCCACGTTCATTATACAGATTTCTTTTAAAGCATGACGTCTTTCACCTGTAGTTTCATCTGTTTACATATAAATAAAAGGCCTCTGAAAATCCCTTTCGCATCTGTACCAAACCAGACTGATCGAAGCCTGGCCCCATTTTATTGACCCTCTGAAAAACATCAAGGACATGGTCTACTTGAGCTAATGAACAGCTTTTAGCAAAAAAAAGGATTGGTTTGTAACAGAGAAGACAAGCTAGTGTTCTGTATGGGAGTCAGAAGCTGGTGGGAATGGCTAATACTATCAGAGTGTGGCTGGTGACAGATTTGTGAACAACATGACGTTCAATGCAGGGTCACACACCAACTGTACATCCAGGCGGTGAGAGTTCATTCAGAACCTGGAGCTCTCTCTCTCAACCAACATGGGGGCTCCATAGAGCTCTGTAAGTTATCATAGAGTCATAGAATCCTATAGCACGGAGACAGGCCCATTAGCACAAACTGGTTCATGCTGATCTAAATGTCCATCCATGCTAACCCCATTTCCCTGCGCTTGGTCCATATCCTTCTAAACCTTTTCTATGTATATATTTGTCCAAATGTGAAGACACATATCATGGAAAACATGTTATATCTAATGCTATCCATGTTTGTTTTTGGAAATAATGAGTGTTGATTCATAACACTCCAGTGTTAATGCAATCACATTTTATTCATTTTGTAACGTTGTAGATTAAACGCTCATTTTCTTCACACTCTCCTCAGCAGCTATTAGTCTGGTGAATCTCCAATCCACTGTCTCTGTGTAGCAAGGAGATCATTGATTATAAATGAAAGAAAATACTGTCTCAAGTACACTCCACAACTGCAGGACGGTGTCTTCATTCTTATACTTTAATCATTTTGTAATGAATGATACTACTCATTTATTGTGCTGATTACTTGCTGAGTCATAAGAGTCATAGAGATGCACAGCATGGAAACAGATCCTTTGGTCAGACCCGTCCATACCGACCAGATATCCCAACTCAATCTTGTCCCACCTGCCAGTACCCAACTTTTCTGTATGAATTCTGTTAGTGCCCTATGATCAAGGACATCCAGCTCCTTTTCATCAAGAGCACTTCCCATCATCTCGCCTTCTCATAAATACAAAATGAGATGGATGGAGTATTTTGCCGATCATTTATTTGCGTTATGAAGCAAAGTCACACCAACAACAACATCACTGTTGCCATTGGAGTTGATTGGAGATACTGAGGAGGCGATGATCCAGCTGTATTATCTCTGAGTATAAATCCAGGGAATGAGGTCATGACCCAGACACCGGATCCGAATCCCACAACGGCAAATGTTGGAAATTGAATTCAATAAAATATCAGGAATTAAGAATCAAATGAAACAATGAAACCATTGTTGATTGTCCTACCTGGCACCCTCATACACTTCAGGAAAGGAAATCTACCGTCTTCAGCTGGTGACTCCAGACCCACAGCAATGTGGTTAACTCTCAGTTGCAGTTTGAAATGGCCAAGCCTGCCACTCAGTTATATCTATCACTTCAAAGCCTCAAAGAAAAGAAACCGCATGGACCTCAGCACTGACTACTTACAGCCCACGGACTGCAGTGGGTCAAGAAGGCAGCTCAACAAAACGTTCTTAAGGACAATGGGGAAAGGGAATTAAATATTGGCCCAGCATCCCATTAATGAATAAAGGAAGATAATCCCACTCAGGGAAGAGAGAAAAACAGACAAAAATAACTTTAAACAGGAACTTTGACATATACCTTACATGGTCATGATTATCAGTAATATGGGAACAGGAGAAACATAAGCAAGGTTTAATTTCATTTTTTATTTCCACACCACCTGATCATCAACAATCTCTTTGCTCCTTTCTCTCTATCTCTCTCTTTCTCCATCTATTCAACTCAGTCCTTCTCCCTTTCATAACAGATGTCGGTGTCACCAACATCGATCACGCTATTTCCCAACTGTGTTCAGTTCTGATGTATGGTCATTAGAATTGAATTGCCAATTCTATTTTTCTCTCGACCAGAGGGGCTGCCAAATCTGCTCAGTTTGTCTGGCACTTTCTCGTTCTTTATTGTTTCTGATCTGTTGCATCATTCTTTGCTTTATCTAACTTTTAATTTTGTTATTACTTGGAATGTCTGCATCGCTGACTGGGGCAGCATTTTTTGACCTAACCAAATGTCATTTACTGTGAGGTCATTCTTTCAGACAGTACAGAACCAAGCACATTGCTGTGGGACTCACATAAATCTTAAGCCAGACCAGATATTAACGCAAGATCTATTTACCAAAGGATATCAGTGAAAATAGATAAACGTATCGACAAAATGCCGGAAAAGTCATGGCTGTTATTTCCAATTCCTGTCTTTTGTATTTACTTTCTGACATCGTCTGTGGTAGGATGTGGAACAGTGTCTTTCTGTGTAATAACCTGTGCATCTGAATTACATTTCTTCCGACATTACTGCTCTGAGAGAGTGTTGCTGTCATTAAGTTATTTTAGAGACAAGAACAAAGTTGTGATCGAAATATTTGCAACTGAAAGAGTGCTTAAAGGAGAGGTGTAACCATAATGTCTGAATTTTACCAAAGCATAGATAATGGTTAAAAAGCATCAGCATTGAAGCCAAGATGGTGACTGGGCATATAATCGAGCTGGTAGTGGATAGGTTTTGTGATGGACAGAATACCGAGACACAAGTGAATTTTATTTATTTAAATTCGGTATTGTGAACAGTCTCGTTCTCAGATGTTGGTGAGGGCGGGGGTGTGGGCGGTTCTGAAATTTGTGGGTAATCAATGGAATTTGCATTTGAAACTGAGGACAATAGTTTTTGTCTTTGTCAAATATAGATAACAGAAATAGCAAAGAAGTTCGCCATTGTTGAAGAGATTAATAAATGGATAGATGAAGAAACTCACCAGGAACACCAACAATAGCGAGGATAGGATAGTAACCCGCCTGGATAATCACCAGTGCACCCCATATCCGATCTGGTAATGTTGACCAAGATGAGGAAAAAAGGAAAAGACCCCAGGATAAACTCCTGTCCATTGTTGCAGCATTCCAGTCGCATGTTCTCAGATTCTGATCCATTAATGGATCATTCCAGACTATTCTCAGATGTTTAAATCTCCTTTTTCTGTCTCTGCAGTTGCTGATCCCTTTGAACGTTGGAGTTGATGCATCTGCTGCTACAATGACATAAACCATTGCAAGAAACCCCTTATTAATAGGAGATGGAAAACATCCAGTGACATAGCTAGGATCCATGGAGACCGGCATCAATCACAGTCACTGAACAAACAGCTCCATTTAACCCCTTTCTGTATGGTCCTTTCAGTTCACAAAAACTACTGGACTGGATTTAATGTTGGCACCGCCGGCTATTGATCACATTTCCCATCAACCATTGCTCTCGTGAAGTTCGTAGTGAGGGATAATGATGCACGTTTTCTTATCGCAGGATAAATCATTCTGCTGCGTTGTCTGTTTGCAATACTGTAACTGGCTGAACCTCCCACCACCACCACCCTCAAAAATCATAATCTACATGGTGTTACGGTGCAGATCTCTCCTAGACTGGAACAGGCACCAGCCAATAATTTTACAGTGGATATATTTGCACTCCAATACATAGGAAATGTGAATTTGCCTGGACATTCCTTTAATTGGTGTAATAAGGCAATTTTGTATCTTCAACTCTCAATGTGCTTCAGCATTTTTTAAAATATAAACTCACAAACACCTTAACACACTTTATTAAGTTTCTTCGTTTCTCCTCATGGCAGCATCATGCCAGGGTTTATTTTGGTAAAACCCTTTTGGACTGAATCACTGATAAGATCATTATTTATAAAGCTGATTAAACCTGTACACAATACACCTCACTGTCCCTCAACAAAACACTATTATTGGGAAAGATACATTTACTCTGGTACTTTAATCATTTTTGCATAAAGAGCCACATATCATTTACTTCCTGCTAAATAAAAATTCGGTTTATGACTTATGACGAAGCATATCTAGGTCTGGTTCAACAACAACACTTCCCAATCTCTCACTATTTAATGAACATAAATGTGAATGATGATATTTGTTGTTCATATCTGAAATATTTTATATCTTGGAAAGAGCTATTACCCAACCACTGATCCTTCTGATACTCCAAAGCCTTCACTCCAGATAATTATGCGACTCTCTTCATTCTCTCGATTATCCAACTTTTACTACTTTCGGTGTATGCCACCCCTACCTACCCATGGACTCTAACATTCCCCACTCACCCCTATTCAAACATGTCAAACGTCTGCTGAAAATTCAAACACTTCATTCCCACTGGTTCTCAATTTTCGATATCACAACGGACAACCTCCACAAAATCCAGCAGGTTTATCAAAGATCAAGATCATTTCCTCTTCCTGAATCTAGATTGACTCTACCGAATCATGTCATTATTTTCCAAGTGTCTAGTTTTCACATTCCTCATAAAAGGTTCCAATGTTTTTCTCACAGCTCACATCAAGCTAACCACTGCTTAGTTTGCTGTTTGCTCTCTCCGTCCTGTTTTAAATATTTCGATTTACAATGATTTGGAGATGCCGCTGTTGGACGTGGGTGTACAAAGTTAAAAATCACACAACACCAAGTTATAGTCCAACAGGTTTAATTGGAAGCACGCTAGCTTTCAGAGCAATGCTCCTTCATCAGGTGATAGTGGAGGGCTCGAGCGTAACACAGTATTTATAGCAAATATTCACAGTGTAATGTAACTGAAATTATACATTGAAAAATTGATTGTCTGCTAACCCGTTCATCTGTTAGAATACAGTGATAATTTCACTTCTTTCATGTGTAAATCACAAAACATTTTTTTCAAAGTTGCATTATCGGGTTATCTGTTAGCAATGGTGATAGCTAGACAATATGTTGAAGGTGTTGCCGGGTTATATTGTACATTGCTCAAAAACTGCATGCATTCATGAAGAACTCTGAGCTCAAAAACTGCACGATTTTAAGTAAAACTCCGTTATCTCACTTTTTAGATGAGAATCAAAAGGCATAGAGGGAGAACACAGGAGGCCAACACCTTCAACATATTGTCTAGCTATCACCATTGTTAACAGCTAACCCAAGAATACAACTTAAAATAAAAGGTTTTGTGATTTACACATGAACGAAATGAAACTATCACTGTACACTAACAGATAAAAGGCGAAACAGCCAATCAATTTTTCAATGTACAATTTCAGTTACATCACACTGTAAATTTTTGCTATAAATTCTGTGTTATGATCGAGAGCTCCACTATCACCGGATGAAGGAGCGTCGCTTCGAAAGCTAGTGTGCTTCCAATTAAACCTGTTGGACTATAACTTGGTGTTGTGTGATTTTTCACTCGTTGTACAATAGCTGCTTTCCAGTCTGGAGGATCCTTTCCAGAATCTAACCAGCTTTGAAGAACAATCAGTAAATTCTTTCACTCGCTCTACTGCCACCTCCTCAATACTTGGGGATGTAGCTCATCAGATGCAGCATAATGCCAACCTTAATTCCAATGAGATTTTGAAAGACATACCTTTTAGTCATTCTAATTACCTACTGTTCCTCATTTTCACCAATCACTCTGTACCCTTGTATTTCTGGAAGTTTCTTTCTGTATCATCCTTAGAGAGATGGACACAATATATTGTTCTCAGCAGACAGATGGGTTCTGTCAGCCAGTGAATATATCGGAGGACTGCACTCCAGTGATGATGGATATGTTACTCACTCCTGCCTGGAAAGTTCCAGAATTAATCCAGTTTAATTCATGGTGAACATCAGCACAGTCCTGTCACTGGTGTGAGGCTACACAGTATATTGAAGGAGGGGACACAGCTCAGTGACCACCGCAATTTTGGTTTTATACCTGACACCTGGTCCAACTCAGACAAATATCCCGGGAAATCCAAGAAAAGATAATGCACTGTCCTGCACCACCCTATTGATAGAGCTTCCCTTCTGTGGAGCCTCATCTCCATTTGTTTACCATGGACACAGACACTCTGTAAATGCAGAGTATAGAGGTGGGGTCACCAGACCCAGCAGCTGACAATACAAACACGAGATAAGCATCCACAGAAACTTCGTTGATTTTCCAATGTCAGGAACAAGTCAATTCCCCACACGGAACGTGCACGCGCTCATTGTTGAAAACTATTTCCACTCCTGAGTTTCTCTTCCTGGCTGAGAAAGCGTTGCATCTCTGCACACTCCCACACTAACAGTTTCTCTCTCCAAAGAAGCAGTTGACAATGTAACATTACCTTTCTCTACATCTCAGCAGCTATAAGGGCAGCACCAGTATTGCTAATGGATTTGATCATCACACTCAGAGAAGAGAGATAGAGGGAAACAAACTCACTTTAAACTGGGAAAAATCTAAATGGATGCGATATTCAGGAATATGGGAAACGGGGAAATGTGCGAATAACTTCCCATTCTGTTTTCCTTTCATCAGCAATTCCTTTGCTCACTTTCATTTCTTTTCCTTTCTTTTTCTGGCCATTTCTCCATCCATTCAATTTACACCTGGCCCCCACCTCTCTCTCCAAGCCAACCCTCCATGATACCCGGATAAATAATATTATTTCCCAGTTTGCTTTCAGTTATGAAGCAGGGTAACTGGACTCAAACCGTTATCTGCATTTCTCCTGACAGAGGCTGCCATACCTGCTGAGATTCTCCAACACTTTCAGACGCTGGAGAATTTTATTTTCGATCTCTAGCACCCACCGTCCCTTGGTTTATTTCACTTTTCATGCTGTTGTTTCTCAGAATGCCAGCATCACGGGCAAGGGCAGTATTTGTTGTCCATCACTGATTGTCCTTGACAACGCGGCGATTTGTCAAGACAAAATGGAGCCATCAATGTTGTTGTGGGTCTGAAATCACACTGAGTTCACACTGAGTAATAATGTTAAGTTTCTTTAGCAAAGACTATCAGGGAAATAATGAAAATAAATCTTAACTGTTTCTGGTTTCCACGATTGAAATTAGGTTTCATTCCAATTTTTGTCATTCAAATTTCAGCTCTATCATCGGCTGTGGTAGGATTTTAAAACACTGCCTTGGAGTCACAGCCCATGCCTCTGAATTACCATCTAGTTACATGATCACTCTGATACAGAGTCCTTATTGCCTAGACCGTATTTTCTAGTTCCTGCCAGAGGGAGATGGCCGGGAAATCAGTTGAACTACCAACAATCAAAAGGATTTTGGGGAAAAAAGCGAAAGGGAGATTGAGAGACAATTTCATGTAACATCACTGGTTGCAGAATGCTGAAATGAAGACATTTCGATAGCATCCTGCAACATGAGCCAGTATTCCTCGGAATGATAGGTGAAGGGGATGTTGGAGTCAATAAAGATGAGGGAGAGTTTTAGATGAACATTTGTTTTGCAACTTTGTAACTGGGTGAAGGGTCAGCAGAGACTTTGACTTATTGGGCTAAATCTAACAGTAGTTTGTCTCAGTGATATTTTTATTGAGTGTGACAGCGTGATTGTCTGTATGAGACTGAACTAGACCTCAGGGTGCTATCTTATCAAACTCACCTAATTAACTACCCATCAATCTCATAGTGTTCCTCACATTCAATGCCAACCTAAGATGTCTGGAGGGACTCACCATCGTACTGATGTCCCTGGAAATTCTATAATCACTGACACTTGTGCCATCTTTCAAAGGCTATTGGGCACACTGTTGAACTTCCTCAGTTTGAAGCCACCCTGCACAATTGACCCCGAGCATGGCAGATAAGGGGAAACTAACACCACAAATTTTCAACAGGGGAGAGAGGTCCTAGTGGATGGGCTAGTACAGGGGGGTCCATTCTCTTCCCAGAGGAGACCTCATCACCAGCCATACCGAGCATGGTCTGAGTTCACCACCCAGCTCAGTGCAGTATCTGCTCGCTTATACACACACACATACTTTGAATGTGGAAAATTCCAAATAGTATTTCAAAGAATTCCCATTTTCCAGTACAGGAACTTTCAGTCATTCAACCGCCTGAGTTCCTGCAAAAATATGCACTTATTTTATAAAAAATAGCAATTAGTAATTCTGGCTATTTCACTTTGTCTCACTTTATTGTATTCAGCCAAACACTTCTAAACACTTGCCCCGTTATGAAATACAATTTTGAGCAGAGAATGTTTTATCCTCAGCTGATATCTTGATTCAACAGATGTGTTGAATCTGCTTAAACGCCCTGTCCAGCACAGAGCGCTGTACATTGGGAAGTGAACAAAAATACAAAGTGCACAAGTTCACTGGCTCTAAAACTGAGGTCTTAATCATGGTCAGGGAGAAAAACAGAGGAAAAAACATTCACTTCAAACATAGACGATGTTATGATGGGAAAGAAAATGATTCAGATTAATATGTTCAAGTATTTGAGTAATGTAACAAATTAGAGGCGTGACATCAGGGAGAGACCCTGAGCAGAATGAGATTATGAAACTGGATGTTTTTGCACATCAGAAACCAGGTTGGGTCACTGAGTACAGGACTGATGGGTGAATGGATTAGATTAGATTACTTACAGTGTGGAAACAGGCCCTTCGGCCCAACAAGTCCACACCGACCCGACGAAGTGCAACCCACCCATACCCCTACAATTACCCCTTACCTAACACTACGGGCAATTTAGCATGGCCAATTCACCTGACCCGCACATCTTTGGACTGTGGGAGGAAACCGGAGCACCCGGAGGAAACCCACGCAGACACGGGGATAACGTGCAAACTCCACACAGTCTGTCGTCTGAGTCGGGAATTGAACCCGGGTCTCAGGCGCTGTGAGGCAGCAGTGATAACCACTGTGCCACCGTGCCGCCCACACGGTGGGTATGGTGTGAACTGGGAGAAAGTCATTAGACTTGATTTGCAGATATTGCAGCTCACACTGGGCTATCATGTGATGCTGTTGATCTCAGCAGCAGTCGCAGCAGAATTGCATTCAATCACAATCCATAACCTTTCTCCCAGGATAATCCACCAGTCTGCCATTATCATCAAGCTGAGTGATGGTTCAGTGCCGAGTTTGGGTGAACATGCCAGAGTCCTCTCAGGAAGTGCGGTGTGATCCATTGAGTCCTCTCCTGTCTTGTTCCTTCTTCCAAAGTACATCGCCTCATATTTATCAGGGTTACATTCCATCGGCCATTGATCCACCCATTTGATCATTCCATCTGTATCTTCCTGTTAATATAAAGCCTTCTCGTCACTGCCAACCAACCAGACAAATTTTGTGTCAAACGCAAATTGATTTATCACACTCACCCCAATCCCCTCGATATTCACAGCTGCATTATTTATGAATACTACAAATAATAAAATTAAAAATCACACAACACCAGGTTATAATCCAACAGTTTTATTCGGACACACAAGCTTTCGCATCGCTGCTTGTTCATCGCGTGATTATGCTCTTCGAAAGGTCGTGCCTCCAAATAAACTGTTGGACGATCATTTAGTGTTCTGCAATTTTTAAACTTTGCCCAAGCCAGTCCAGCACTGACATCTCCGAATCACAAATAATATGAGACACAGCACTGATCCCTGTGGTACACGATTGGATACTGGTCTCCAGTCAAACAAACAGACTTCTACCAGCAGATCTTCTGTCTCCTACCACTAAGATTTGGATGTAACTTGGCAAGTCATTAATGAGTCCTACCTGTTCCTTGGTTATTCTGTTCCACTTGATGTACCTGTAGAATATCTGGGGATTTTCCTTAATATTTCCTGCCAGCAGAGTTCCATGTCGCTGTGTTCGTCAGTCCCCTTCAAATGAAGAATTGCCTTCTTATTGCAGTCGGAAATGGTCTATCCTTTACCTGCAATTATTTGCCTTATATGTAGAGTAGGCAGCCAGAGAAAACTCCTGTTTATTTCCAACTTGTCATATGTTCAGTGACTTTTCTAAATGTCACTATGATCACCTCTCATTCTTTGAAACTCGAAAGAACACAGGCTGAGTTTCCACATCAGGCAATCTCACCAGCTGAGGGATTAATCTGGAGAATGTCCATTGCACACCCTCCGTGTCAGTATAACCTTTCTCAGATTGGGTCACCAACACTGGACTCAATCCTCGATGTACAGTTTCATTAACAAGCTGTGATACTGCTTCAGCATAACCTTCCGACAATGTTCTGATTCTCTTAAATGAAGGCGAACCTGACTTTAAGTTTTCACTTCTATATATTTCTCCAATTACCATTCACATTACTTTATTTATGAATTCACTGCATGAGTTCTGATGAAAAAAAACCTTCTGAAAACCGAAATATGCCATTTCTATGTTGTAATAAACAAGTTCAAATCATTCTGAAGTTTGTCAAGTATGAAGACTCTTGTCAGACTCTGTCAGTGCGTACTGATTCTCTCCAATGTTGCTGTTAATTTCTAAACATCCAATATCAGATCCTACATAATAGGTTCAATCAGTTTGCCTACAGATGTCAAGTTAATTGGTCAGCAGTTCTCCACACTATCTCTTCTTCCCTTTGCAGAAGCTTGAATCCCTTCCATTCATCAACAATGCTGGAAGCTTTACTAACTTCCAGCCTCTGCAGAATGTACAGGAAAATAAAAGTCATCGACAGCAAAATTAATGTGTCTATTGCTGATTAATTTCTAATATTTTAATACGAAGTACAACTGGCTCATCAGACTTAGCAATGCTCAACCCAGCTACAATACTACTATGCTAGCCTTCAACTACTACCTTGTTACTGATATGAATTGACTTTATGTTTTTAGTTCCACAAGTTCCATGTGATCACTTAGTATTTCTCAGCAATTTTCTGGATCTTCCTCCGTGATGACAGATGCAAATTAACTGGTTATTTTCTTGGCCATTTCCATGTTCTCCTCAATAACCTCTCCTCTCCTGATTACAAAATCCCACATTTGACCCTGCTTTTATTCTGTTTTCTTTGCAATACAGATTGTAGATTTATGTAGTCTGTATGTTCTTCTTTCACAGAATTAATAAAAGCCCACAGTGTGGAAAAGGCCCATGGGCCCAACAAGTCCACCCTGCCCCTCCGAAGAGTAACCACCCAGACCCATTCCCATCCGATTTCACATTTTGCGAATGATGCACCTAATCTACACATCCCTGAACACTTTGGGCAAATAAGCATGGCCAATTCACCTAACCTGTAAATCTTTGGACTGTGGGAGGAAACCGGAGCACCCAGAGGAAACCCACACAGACACGGGGAGAATATGCAAACTCCACACAAACAAATTTATGAGAATTCTCTGGTTGCCACAATGTCTAAAATTCTTCTGAGTTCACTTCCTATGATTAATATAATCTTTAATTTATTATGTTAGCCTTCATGAAGTCACTTGCCCTTTCTTTGGTGATTCTACCATAAAGAAATAGACATATTTTTCAGACATTGCAGGATTTCTGTAGATCTCCTGGTCCTGAACAGGTGTATCCAAGAACACAGCACTAGGCGAGAGAAGATATTGCGGGGTCCTGGCTGATCTTTTTGCATCACCGCTGTCCATGGGGGAGGTCCCAGAATACTAGAGGGTCGTGAACGCTTTGCCCTTGTTCAAGACGGGCTGCGAAGAAGAACCTGTGAACTATAGACCAGTTAACTTAACAACTGTGACATTTAAATTCCTTGAGAAGGTTCTGAAAGATAACATATGCATGTATTTGAAAAGACACGGTTTCACAAGGAGCAGTCAGCACTGCTTTGTGCAAAGGATATCATGGCTCACAAATCTTTAGCGTTCTTTTGAGGAAGGGACCTCAAAAGGTGGTAGGGTGGTAGACATAGTCTATCTAGATTTCAGGAAGGCCTTTGATAAGGTTCCACATGATAAGCTGCTCTGAAAGGTTCGATGGCATGGAATTCAGGGGGATCTGGCAAATTGGACACTCAATGGGTTTGATGGAAGAAAGCAGAAGCAAATACTGGAAGGATGCTTGTTGGACTGGAGGCCTGTGACGAGTGAAGTGTCTCAGGGCTCGGTGCTGGGCCTATTACTGTTTGTTAGCTCTATCAATGGTTTGGATGAGTATGTGCAAAGCATGATTAGTAATTAGGCTGATGAAAATAAAATAGGCAGTACTGTGAACAGTGAGAAAGGTTATCAGAAATTGCAGTAGGACCTTTATCAGCTGAGGATGTGGGCCGAGAAATGGCAAATGGAGATTAATGTAGATATATGTGGGGCGTTGCAATTTGGAATGTCAAATCCAGGTTGGCATTTCGTGGTGAATGTTAGACTCTGAAGGAGTGTAGAGGAACAGAGGGACCATGGAGCTGAGATCAGTGGTTCTCTGAAAGTAGTTGCATGTGGACAGTGCAGTGAAAAAGGCTTTTGGCACACTGACCTTCATCAGTCAGGACATTGAGTACAGAAGTTGGTGGGTTATATTGCAGTTGGACAGGAGGCTGGTGAGGCATGCACTTAGAGTATTGTGTTCGGTTTTGTTCACTTTGTCAGAGGAAGGATGTGATTAAACTGGAAAGAGGACAGAAGAAATTTACAAGGATGTTGCCAGTACTCAATGGTCTGAGTTGTAGGGAGAGTTTGAACCGGCAAGAGTATTTTCCTTTGAGTGTAAGAAACTGAAGGGAAATCGTATAGAAATGTATCAGATCATGAGATGCGTGGATAAGGTGAATGCACTCATTCTTGTTCCCAGTTTTGGGAATCAAGGGCTGGAGGACATCAGGTTAGAGGTGAAAGAACAAATTGGATCCTGAGCGCCAACTTTTTTTACGCAGAGGTTGGTGCACATATGGAATTAGCAGACAGCGGTTTGGTTGAGCCACGTGCATTAACAACGTTCAAAAGGCTTTTAGACAAATACGCGGATAGGAAAGATTTAGAAGAATAAGGAGCAAGGACAGCGAAATGGAATGAGCAGGATGGACATTTTGGTCGGCACGGACCACTTTGGTCCAAAGGGCCTGTGTCCAAGCTACAGGGCTCCATGGTTCTATGACTCTAACAACCATTGCGTGTCTACCACTTCACGCTCAAACATTCGATATTGTATGCAAGCGCCGTGTAAAATACAACATATTAACGTCTCTAGTCCTCAGATCAAGGTTACTAATGAGTCCTTCTGACCACACAACACCAAATCAAAAATAACCTCCTCTCTTGTTAGAGTGACAACATACTCTTCAACCAACCTGTTTTACGCTAATGGAATTTATTTTTCACAACATTAGCAGTCGCTTAGGTAACGCAATTTAGATGCAATTTAAGATCATTCAATAATACTGCAGCACCCACAATGTTTGCATCTCTAATTTCCAGAGTATACAATGCACAGAATTTGCACGAGAGCATTGGTTTAGATACATAATACACCAATGCTTGCTTCTCCTTCCTATTTGTAAGATCCACCCAAACTGATTCTGTGGATTCTGAGGGATAGGGTCAGTGGCGTTATTAGTAATAGACTTGGACAAGACATTCGGGGAGGTTCACCTCGACGCTGACATGATCTGAAGTAATGACCAGCATCACAGGACAAGTATCGATATCCTCCCAACTCTGTCAGGTTAACTGTTACCGTACTCTCTCTGCTCCCTTACACTCACTACCTGTTATAGCACCTACCCCCTAACAAGGCTCACACTCTATCTCCAAATAAGGCTCACGCACTACCACTCTCACTATTGAATTCAGCATCTTTTCCATGCCACCCCCAACCCGCGCGATCTCTTTCCCTCCACTATACACCCACCACTAATAACACTGCATGGATACAACACTGTGGACTGACTCCCTCCGGAAACCTCACCATTCCCCCTCCCCCTCCACCTACACCAGCACTAACAGCAGGGCCACACACCCCCACCATCACTCCTCCCCGCCGTTCTCCCATTCCAGGAGAAACGGACTGTAATAGGAGGGAAAGGACCAAGCCACGTGGTAGAGCACCCGATATCTGACCCATTCTCCACCCTCCCCACCCCCAGCGCCATGTAAGGAGGACCCTGGTACGAGCCGGAGCGGACTGGGACGTGTCGTATGGGGATTGCGTGGCATCCATATCCCTCCAACTGTGTAAAAACAATGTTCAGTGAAGGGCAATTCGCACTTTAATCACTCTGTCTGTTCTCACAATTTTCTCCCTCCTAAAACAACAAATATCTCATTGCAGAGAGATACAAACACAAAAATATTCAGAGACACACGTGAACACGCTAATATATTGACACTCACAGTACTTATAGGAAGATAGAACCGCACACAACTAGTGGCATACGGAGACATAGACAGTCGCACACAAATAGGCACAAGCACAAGTAAAACGTACAGGCTAATACACAGATGAACCGATGTCAGCACATAAATTCACAAATACACAGACACATGAACAAGCACACACAAGTACACATATGGAAGCACACAGACACAGATACGAGTGCTTATAAGGCAGAGATAGATAAGTCTTTGATGAATAAGCATGTCAAGAGTTACAGAGAGTAGGCAGGAGAATGATGTTGAGAAACCTCTAAGCCAGTATTAAATGGCATTCAGAGTCGATTGGCCGAATGGCCTAATTCTGCGTTTTTAATGCTCGTGTGGTGTCATGCTATCAGTTATTCTCTTCCTGGGACAGAGAATGAGTTTAATACATATTTGATTGAAAAGGGTCAGTAGTCCAATTGGACAGGTTTAGAGGGCTGAATGGTTTATGTCTAATCCTAATGATTCTGTCCTTGTGTTTCAAAAGAGGTGGCGATGTCATGTTAGGTTAACACAGTTTAATATAACGGGTCTCACACTGAAATAAGGTCACCCTATTACACTTTAGTGTTGTACTATCTGTAGGGTCCTCATCCTCAGGAGCAGCGAAGACTCGGTTTTGACCTCGTCCCGTGGTCTATCTCTTAGGACATGCCACAACCAAAAGGACTAGCCACACTACCATACATCAGGAGCGTTTCGGAACTGACAGCCAGACTACTGCGACCCTTAGGACTCATAACGGCACACAAACCAACAGCCACGCTCAGACAACAACTTACTAGAACAAAGGAGCCGATACCCAACATGAGCCAAACTAATGTAGTGTACAAAATACCATGCAAGGACTGCACAAAACACCATATAGGACAAACAGGAAGACAGCTAACAATCCGCATACATGAACATCAACTAGCCACGAAACGACACGACCAGCTATCCCTAGTAGCCACACACTCAGACAACAAACAACATGAATTCGACTGGGAAAACAGTACTATCATAGGGCAAGCCAGACAGAGAAGAGCCAGGGAATTCCTAGAGGCATGGCATTCATCCACAAACTCCATCAACAGACACATCGACCTGGACCCAATATACCAACCACTACAGCGGACAGCTGAAACTGACACCCGGAAGCGGCAAGGACAGACCACTATAAATACCGGAAGAAACATCAAAGAAGCGCTTCGCAGGAGGCTCCAGAGCACTGATGATGTCGCCTAGCCAGAGGAAGAAACGTTTGCAACAAAAACTTCCAGCTCGGCGAACGGAACCACAACACCCACCTACCACCTCTACAAATCCTTTCAGTGATCTAGCTCCCCGAACTCTATGTACCAGATAATTCCTGACATTCACAATCCTCTGTGAGAAGGTTCCGCTCCCAAGACAGACCCTAATATCAAGGCCAGAGTTGACTCCGGAACGTTAACGAAATTACATTTAATAGGAATCAGCCACAATCTCTCCCCTGGTTGGGGTCAGCCATCGCAGAGAGGAAGATGTTCGTGGTTGGTGGAAAATCATCCTCTCAGTCCCGCGACATCCCTGCAGGAGATCCTCAGGGTAGCTTACTCGATACAATCGTCTTCAGCTGCGTCATCACTGTCCTTCCCCATTGTAACATCAGAAATGGGGATGATCTCTGAAGATCACACAATGTTCACAACATCACCCCCCCCCCCCTCCCCTCAGCTCCTGAAGCAGTCTGTGTCTACGTGCAGCAAGACCTGGACTTCATTCAGGCCCGTGCTGTTAAAGTGTCCGTAACATTCATGTGACAAAATGGCCGGACACTGCACATTTCCACAGTTAACTGGGGAGCTCATTCAGCATCTCAAGCCGGTTTCAAACGAATATGAGCTAGCATTCAGCCCATCAAAACTACTGAACGGGAAGAGTCGCAGTACATTCAATACTCGTGCCTGTTACATAGGAAGAGGAGGGGTCTGGTCAGCACATCGAACTGATAAACAGGAACAGGTGGAGCCCAAACAGTCTCTCTAAACTGTTTGACGTGACCAGGAAGAGGCCATTCAGCCTCGCAAAGGCTTATACAGGAACAGGAAGATGTCACTGATACTCCAACATGACAAATCACAGGAGCAGATCCTAATGTTCATCGTGGCTCCATTGTCTGTGGTGCATGTGCTACTTTAACGTGGTTTGCTGGCAGTGAGGAGGGAACCCAGATGTTTTATGTCAAGTCTCAAGGAGACATCTTCCATCTCCGAAAAGGCAGACCCATGTTCTCCGTGGGGATCGGAAGCTGGTGGGAATAGCTAACTGTTTTAGTTTGAAGGTATTGTGGCTGATGTTGGGATTGTGGATAACATGACGTTCAGTGCAGGATCACACACCAAATGTACTGGATTAATTTGCGGTGTTTTTATTCAAAGTCTGGATTTCCTGCTCTCTCATTGATATGGGGAGTGAGGGTGGTTGGGTGGAATGTTCTCTGAGGTACTAAATGTATCTAGAATTTCATAAACTCAGTAACAAACAAGAAGCCATGGGATGTATCACCGTATCAGTGTCTGTTTAGAACATCATGTGTGATTGTCCATCCCCCTGAAGGTTCAATGCAATCCCATCTTATTCTCTCACAGTGCGACAGATTAATCTTCACTCACTCTTCAAGGTACCATCATCCCAGGGATTAGTTTGGTGGAACTCCTTTGCACTCTCTCTGTGGTAAGGAGATCATTCCTTATAAAGGAGAGAAAATCTGTGCACAATATTCTAACTAATGCCTCAACAACAAGCAGGGATTATCACAATAATTACTTTCCCTCACTTCACCGTCTCCATTTCTTTCTTATGGCGTTAAAAAACACCATTCTCTATACACTGCCACTGATGCGAAATGTACAACTTCCTTACATCTGTATGTCAATAAAACCAACATCAGAGGTGCCTATCGAGGTGTACATCACTCTCAGGGACAAACTCAATATGATGAAATACACCTAAAATAAGGAATAGCTGTCTACCTGATGAAAATGAGCAGTAGGAATATGGGAAACAGAAACAGAAGGGAGTTACCTTTACTTATGTTCTTTTTCACGAAGTATATGAAGCCCTGGTCAGACCAGCATGTTATCCCTATCTTGAACTGAGAATCTGGTTCATCTGTTCCACTAGACAGGAAAGAGTAAATCACATTGCTATGGGTTTGCAGTTACACAGAGACCTGACCAAGGAAGGATAACCCATTGCCTTCTCTAAAGGACATGACGCAAGCAAATGGGCTTCTGTTTATTATAAATGATGATGATTTATTTTAAATTGCATCATTTTGATTCATGAGACATCAACAGATTATTATTCTGTGCCTCTACATTAAGAGTCAATCACTTGACTACCATGCACTATCTTCCTGTCTGACAGATTCTATGTAGAGAACAAGTTAAACATCTCAAGTACAATTATCTTGTCAAGGACATGTGGTTAGAAGGGACTGTAAACAGGTGAATCCAGATTCCATAGTGACACAAATAAAGAAGTTTTTTCAGAAGTTGCACTGAGGCTGACGAGAAGACCGGTGCATCGCAATGGTGGTACTGGGCAGGATTAATGAGTGGGGAGGATATGGAAATGTAGATCTGTGCAGGGCTATAAGGATTATGGAGTTTGAGAACAGTCCCATTCTTTCTCGCATATCAGTGAGCAATTTATAAATAGTAATTTGCTTTATCGAATTTATCACGAAGGGATTTTTGATTGTAAGTGAAGACACTGATTTCACCTTTTCCAAAATTTACCTAACATGAGCAGAAACACAGTTCAACCCGGTTTAATACACTAAGAGAATGACTTACTAGGAACACCGACTATAGCGAGGATGGGATAGTAACCACCTTGTATAATCCAAAGGATATCTTCGATCCGTGATGCTAATGATATCCAAGGCTGAGAAAGGTAGTAAAGACCAAAGCATAAACTCCTGTCCATTGTTGGAATATTCCAGTCAAACGTTCTCAGATTCTGATCTGTTGTTGGAACGTTCCAGTCTATTCTTCTCAGATTATGATCTCTCCTTCCCCTCTCTCTGGAGCTGCTGATCCCTGTTCGTGCTGTCGGTGATGGTCCTGCTAATACAATGGGCTATCACATCGAAAACAGTCCTTATTTGAAGAAGAGGCTAATCCTCCAGTGACACATTTAGGATTCATAGCGACAAATGTTAATCAAAGTCGATGAACAAATAGCTCCAGTTAACCCCTTTCAATTCAATACAGTTATTATTAAATTTCAAAATAACGTATAAAAGTTACACATTCGGAATGGGACATGTAAGGATGACCGGGGGAAGGAATATTGGAGACGGTATATTGATTGTGTGTTATCATTCAATCTGAATTGGATGTGGGAGTAATGACGAGGATTGTCAGAACATAATTGAGTTTCTCTGTTTATAATTGGCAACATGCAGTCTGGAACTAGCGATCAGTCATTACAATATAAATAAAACATTGACAGAACTTTTATAGTTGATCATCTGATAGGAAAATGTGCCTACATCAACATAGGGTTATAATAGACAAACGGCATGGATATGTTAACAGAGAATTTTCCCTGACAAATGCAATTCAGATTGTTGCTCCAAGATCAGAGAGGACAGGTGAGGGTCATGCTGTTGATTTATTAATGCCAACCAACTGTGATGAAGTGCCACTTACTGGACTTCAATTGCAATGTGATTATGGCATGGGGGAGGATACAGAACACAGACGGAATTGGGGGACAATGCTGCTGAGACAAGAGTGAGAGAACATGACTTAGCCCATTCATCAGTATTAGAACGTTTCTCGTCATAAATCATTTGAGGAAGAGATTCACGTATAAATCTACAATGAGGACTGAGGAGAGCTAATATTACTAAAGTCCGTAAGACCACAAGACATAACTTGGCCATTCAACACATCCAGTCTGCTCCAGCATCAATCAAAGCTGATGAATTTCTCAAACCCATTCTCCCCATATCCCTTGATCCACTTTACAATCGAGAACCTATCCTACGCAGGCTTAAACATACTCAATGTCCTGGCCTCCGCAGCCGTCTGTGGCAGTGAATTGCATAGACTCACAATGCTCTGGCTGAAGAAGTTACTCGTTCTCTCTGTTTTAAAAGTCTTCGCTGTGGTCTATGTCTGTGCCTCGGATCCTAGTGTTTACTAACAATGGACACATTTTCCCAAAATCCACTCTGTCCAGGTCATTCAGTGTTTTGTAAGTTTGAGTTAGAACCCCCTCATTCTTCTAAACCCATCGAATATCGACCCAGGCCCTCAAACGTTCCTCATATGTTAAGCTTTTCATTCCTGGGAGCATTCTAGTGAGCATTCTCGGAACACGCTCCAGGGCCAGTACATATCTGCTGAGCTATAGGGCCCGAAACTGCACACAATAATCTAAATGTGAGCCTAAACAGAGCTTTTTAGTGCCTTGTAAGTACATCACTGCTTTTATATTCAATTCCTCTCAAAACAAATCCCTTCATTGTATATGCCTTCCTAACTACTGACTCAACTTGCAAGTTTACCTTGAGAGACGCCTGTACTTGGATTCCCAAGACTTTTTGCATTTCAGACATCTGAATTTTCTCCCCATTTAGAAAATAGCCCGTGCCTTTATTCTTCGTACCAGAGTGCATGACCTCATACTAGCCCATGTTTTACTCCAACTGCCACTGCTTTGCCCATCTCCTAACCTGTCCAAATCCTTCTGCAGCTTGCCTGCCTCCTCAGTGCTACTTGTTCCTCTTCATATCTTTATAATGTCTGCAAACGTAGCCAGAATGCCCTCCGTTCTGTCATCTAGATCATTAATGTAAAACGTGAAAAGTTGACCCAACACTGAGTCTTGCAGAACACATTTTGTCACCGACTGCCATCCTGAGAAGGACCATTTTATTCCCATTACCTGCTTTTTGCCAAGCAGTCAAGCTTCTATCCATGCTAGCACCTTGCCTCTGTCACCATGGGCCCTTATCATAATCAATAGCCTTCTGTGTGGCACTTGTCAAAGGCCTTCATGAGGTCCGGGTAATAACATCCATTGGCTTTCCTTGTTCTATGCTGCTCGTTAATTCCTCAACAGGTTCTAGCAGATGTGTCAAGCATGATCCCCCCTTGATGAAACCATGCTGACTTTGCCATATACTACCATACACATCCAAATATTCAGAAATCTCATCCTTCCCGATCAGTTCCAGGATCCTAACAACGACTGAGGTTAGGCTGTTTGGTCTGTAATTTTCCGTCTTCTGCCTTATTCCCTTTTTAAACAAGGATTTTACGTTAGTGCTATTCTAGTCCTCTGGGACATTCCCTGATTCTAATGATTCATGAAAGATCACCACTAACGTCTCCACTGCCTCTGAGCTTTCTCCCTTAGAACTCTATGGTTTAGTCCTTCTGGTCCAGGTGATCTATCCATCTCAGCCCATTTAACTTTTCTACCCGTTTTCCCTTGGAGATGGGTGACGTACTGAGCTTTGGCCCTTCACACTCTTGAATTTTGGGAAATTATTTATGTCCTCAGCAATTTCTTTCTTCCCAACTACTGTCTGTCCAGTGCCATTTTCCAGCAGCTCAATGTTCACTTTTGTCTCGCGTTTGCCCTTTATAAATCTAAAGAAAATCTTACAATTTTACTTGATTTAATTGGCAAGCTTACCCTCATATTAAATCTCCCCCTTCCATATGTATAATTTTGTTGGTCTTTGTGAGCTTCCAAATTGTCTGGTTTTCCTCTGCCCTTCCTCACATTATATGCTTGCTCTTTTGCTTTGATTCTGTCCCTGACTGCTGACACAAACACCAATGAAGGAGTGGAGCTCCGAAAGCTAGTGTGCCTCCAATTAAACCTGTTGGACTATAACCTGGTGTTGTGTGATTTTTTAACCTAATCAGCCATGGTCGCTTCACCCCAACCTCCACACCCCCGCCCCCCACCCTCCCCCCTCCCCCCACTCCTCCCCGCCACCCACCCCCAAACCCGCACCATGCTTCTTTTTTATCTTGGGAAAAATCTCTGTCATGTCTCCTAAATTACTCCCAGATACTCCTGTCATTGCTGTTCCACTGTTTTTCATGCTCGGCCCTTCTCCCAGTCAATTCTACCCAGCTCCTCCCTCATGCCTCTGCACTTGCCTTTATTCAGCTGAAATACCTCAAATTGCAGAATATATTCAAACATATTATGATCACTGCTTCCTGTGTGTTCCTTAACCTTAAGTTCTATTAAATAGTCTGCCTTAAAACTAAATCCAGCATTGCCTGTTCCTGAGTGGGCTCCAACACAAGCTGCTCCAAAAAACCCGATTGAAGATATTCCACAAATTATTTTTCTTGCAAAACACTACCAAGCTGATATTCCCAGTCCCCCCATGTATTGAAATCGCCCATGACTACTGTACTTTGCTTTTTTACCCATCTTTTCTATCTCCTGGTGTGTATTGTGCCGCAGCTCCTGACTACTTTTCAGAATCATGAACATAACGCCAACTATGCTTGCTTTTTCAATCTTTGGTGATACTCAATTCTACCCACTCTGATTTTGTGCCATCTGACCCTACTTAAAGTCATACAGTCAGAGAGATGTACAGCATGGAAACAGATTCTTCGGTCGAATTCGTCCATGCCGACCAGATATCCCAACCTTATCTAGTCCCATTTGTCAGCATTTGGACTATATCCTTCATACCCCTCCTATTTACATACTCATCCAGATGCCTTTGAATGTTCGAATGGAACCAATGTCTACCACTTCCTACCAAATTGTTTCCATACACACACCACCCTGTGCATGAAAAAACTTGCTCCTTTGGTCCCTTTTAAATCGTTCCCTTCTCAATGTAAACCTATACCCTCTAGTTCTCACACACCCCAGGGAAAAGGGTGCCCCTTGTGATTTTCTAAACCGCGATAAGGTCACTCGTCAGCCTCTGATGCTCCAGTGAAAACAGCCCCAGCTTGTTCAACTTCTCCCTGTAGCTGAAGTATTCCAATCCTGGTAACATCCTTGTAAATATTTTTTGAATCCTTTCACGTTTCACAACATCCTTCCAAAAGCAACGAGACCAGAATTCTTATGACTGATTTATTTTCATTCTTACTAATATGGCAACCGCTCTCCCCCACACCACCTGTCTTTTCGATAGGATGTATGCCCTTGAATATTCAGCTGTCAGTCCTGATCCGCTTGCAGCACGCCTCTGACAATTTCAATCTCTACCACAAGCTCATTTACCTGGTTACTTATACGGCATGCATTCAGATATAACACTCTCAGTCCTGTATTAACCGTTCCTCCTCTCAGTGTCATTTGTCTGTCCAGTGTGCTTGAAGTTTGATTGCTTACACTTCCAATACACTCTGTCCTATTTGTGCCTGTGCTACAGGTTTTAATAACCCCTCCTGCGTTCTGCACTGTTCCGTCGTCCTTTAATTCGAGTTTTCTAATTTCCCTGATAACTGAAACCCCACCTAAAACCAAAAAAAGTTGAAAGATCTGTCCGCAGCCCTAATTATGTGATTTGCTCGGACTCTGGTCCCAGCACTGTTCAGATGAAGACCAGCCCATCAGAACAGGTCCCTTCTTCCCCAGTAATAAAAATATGCTTATGCAACACAAAATACAGGGACAAAGTGACTTTTCGTACAGTTCAAAATCTGGAAAATACAAACAGATAAGATTGTTAAAATACACTCATGACCTTGAGCTATATAAATTGAAACGTGAATTACAAAACCATGGACGTGTTGTGCAAACTTTATCAATCATTATTTGACCCACAGCGGAGATGCTGAGTTCCCCTATGTCAGTGATCTCCCTCACTGAGATTCTTTGGTCCACTCCCACACACAGTATCTCGGGTGTTAGCAGTTCCTGCTGCTGTTCGCCCAGTCTATTTAAGTTAATCCACCTTCTCCCTGGAACCAATCGATTGGTCAATTGTATTCTGTTTCACTGTCAGCAACCCAGCTCCGTGATGTTACTGGTGATAAATGATCTGGGAAGACAGCCAGTATCAGCACAATGCTCACAGGATATGGCACCAGACAAAGGGTTTGCAGTCCAGGGGAATTTCTAAATAAAATTTCCATCTTCTGACTATTTTTCTCATGCTATATCCTGATCTATCCAGCTTCACTCTCGTCTAACACCCGTTCCTCTTACTCAGTCTGTCGCTCCACTTTCAATCCGCTCTGTTGATCTCCCTTCACATTCTTTCTTTTTGTGTCATTCTCTCTCTCTCCCTCTCCTCTTCTCTCAGTCTGTCTCAAATAACTCTCTGCTTTCAGATAGTACAGTTGCAGAGTTTGTGGATGGACAATGTGCTGAATTGCCTCCGTCTGTTCTGTATTAATTCCGAGGTTCTCTGACCCCACAATAAAGACTTTCAGTGCCTGGAGAAACAAGCTGGTCCTGTGAAAGACACCGTACACAATCATCCATTATCACTTCTCCTGTTTTCTGTCACGTAGTGCCTGGAAATATCTGTCAAACAAAATAGATTCAAATTCGAGCAGATGTGCTGTCTCCCCTACCAGCTGTTTGGCCAGGTTGATTTTTTCTGTACTACCTTCCTGCTCCTAACATCACTGGCAAGTGACATATTCTAGTCTCTCCAAAATTCAAATATCTTTCAGCATAACTCCGCAAGATCTTTCCTTTATCTTGGTAAACATATTTATTAGCAATTTTCAACCTTACAAACATATGAACTTATTGTAAAATGCAATCAATAACAATTATCAGTATAATAAAGAGAAAAAAAAACAAATTACATACAACAATTGTCTCCGAACTATTAACCTACTACCCTCTAATATAAAACAAACTTTAACACTGTGCAAAGCAACACCAATCGAAAAGAAAAAAAAAATCACAAAATACAAAACAGTTATGCTCGGCACAAAGCTCCCAAACAGAGGTACAGGAGCATTGTGTATATATCCGTAGTAACTCAGGAGACTCTCCTCAGGGCCCAGGCTTAAAATCAAATCTAACCATCTGTTTAAACAAACACCATAGTTTAGACACCTGGCAAATCGGTTTCCAAATAACCCAAGTAGTGCTGCCATGCCTTATAAAAATGGTCATTTGTGTGCTGCACCATGTTTGTCAAAAAAGTCCAAGTGAATGTCCTCCATAATTTATTTCTGCCATCCCAGCAAGCCCGGTTGGTTCTCAGACACCCAATGCATTGGAATTTTATGCAGTATGCAAGAATAATAAATAGTTTCTTCCCATGCCCGTCTAAAGATGGTAAATTCGGTAGACCTAAGAGGAGAGATATCAGGTCTAGTTTGACTTCAGTCCTCAATGCCCTCCCTATCTGTCCGGCCACAGAGCTCAAGTAAACACAAAGCCTATGGCATGTCCACAAGCAATGGTTAAAATACTTAGACTTATTTTACATTTGGCGGAAAACTGAAGATGCTTATTTTTTTAAACTTTGCTAGATGTTCTGGTGTCAGATGAGCCCTGTGCAGAACTTTTAACTGTGCAGCACCATTCCCTATTTGAGATCTCTTGACTATTCTCCCATATGTTCTCCCATGTTTCAGAAGAGATCTGCACTCCTCCCTCTTCCTCCCAGACCTCACATAACCGGTTAATATCCAGCCAGGCCCTGCCACCCAGCAGATGATAAGAGGCACTAACCGAAATGGTGCTTGTGGAATGTAGCAACAAACTCTCTGATCGGCTTATAGGGTTAGTGAGAAGCATAGTCTTCTTCCGGATGAAATTACTAACCTGAAAAAAAACGTAAAAGTC